>NW_015113086.1:253191-274161 GCF_001443285.1 Poecilia latipinna | reverse complement strand
TATATTAATATATATATATATATATAAATTTATATATATATTATTATTTTTTTTTTTTCCTCGTTATGGTGGTGTTGATGCTATTTATTAAAAAAATGTAACCTTAGAAAATCAGTTGAGGGTTGCAGAAAAGGTTGGGGCAGAGATTCCTTTATCACGGACAGAGACCCTAAACACACATCCGGGGCTGCAACAGAAAGCATACGGCCTAGTCAAAGTCCAGATCTAAATCCAATCTGTGACAAAATTTGCAAAAATTAAACGAATGCAAATTCTTATTCAAGGCACTGTTAATAACTGCAGTAGATTTATTACCATGCTTGACTAATCGTTACCACATGGTTTGCTTAGAGCCGTCACATTTAAAATGGAAATACTCAAACGTCTTGTTTATTATGTGACAGTTTACTTCTAAAAGGATAAAAATGTTGTATTTTAAATAAATAATATCAGTAGAAAAATTCTGAAAAACACTTCCTTATAACTCCACATAAGTAAAACTAAATTCTCTCTTGTTTCTTCTGTGGCTTATTATTGTTTAATTCTTAATAACATTAGACGGCTGTGCACAGTAAAATGCAAATATCCTCAATAATCGGATTATTGCGCAGGATCAAACGGCACAAAGAAGGAATTAGTGGAGGTCAAAGGTGAGCGGAACGAGGAAGGTGAACGCTGGAAATGGGTTCCTGTGCTCTGTTCTATGTTTTTCTGAAACCGTAACTCGGCAACCGCCTGCAAACGAGGTCTGTACATTTACAAAAGTAATAACTCATCAGCTGCTAAGCATAAATGTGTGATTCAGCGGCGTACTGCAAATCAATAATTATCTAAAATGAACAGGGCAGGAAATGTCCACTGGTCTAAACATAGGGCTAATGTCCAGCTTAGATGGTTAATTTGCATTAACTTCTGAAAGCACAGTGAGATAAAACAGTGCCTGGCACTTATTGTCCAACTCATTTACACAATTATTGAAGAAGCAGGACTTAAAAAAAAAAAAAAAAAAAATCGGTATAATTAACATAAACTTTAATGATGGAAAATGCAATTAGTTTATTTTTCTAAATGCACTCGACCTCTGAAATCGATCTGTTTTACATGCACATCCTTATTTTCAATTTCCGATAATTGCCTTTGAAACCACCTATAATTTAGTTTTATTCTTTTTTTATGATTCTATCCCGCTGTTTCTTTGTTGTATTTTTATGTTAAGTAAAGCAAGCAAATTTAACTTTATCAGCGGTTTTGGCCATAGAAGGTAAACTACCACCCAACAACACCAGGGGGGCATTTTCAAGGTTCCCTGCAGAATAACCGCACCGGGAATATTTATCTAGTGTAACGATCAAGGTTTCATTCTTAATTTCCCTGCCATTTGTCCAGTATAAAAATAAACATATCACCACTTTTTATGTTAATTCGAAACAGACATTTTTTTTTTTTTTTTTTGTGAAGTTTTACTTCTGCAATGCGTCTGAAGCTGAAACGATGACCCCCACACCTCTAGGATAGGAAAGAAGTTTGCAGCTCTAATTCAGTGCAAATTGACTTTTATGCTCTGCAATTATCTCAGCTTTGGCTTTCAGGAGCAACTCTGCCAAGAACAATCTCAGCCACAAACACCTAACACCAAGCAAATAAACAGCAGACGTTTGGTGTGTCTCTATAAATGACCTCTTTTAATTTGTTGCCTGGGGTCTGTGGGAAAACCCAGGGGCCTGGGGAAAACCTGGAATTCTCTGAAGCTCAACTAATCATTTTCCCAGCGAACCGTGTCTGATTGGCGGTTTGTTTAGACAAAGTTTGCTTTGTGCTCCCGCAGGTAGAAGATCGGTGTGTTTTGAAACCTGCGTTGTGCCTCTGGGGACGAAGGATTAAAAAGAAAACATTCTTACGGTGTTTAAAGAGGAAAATTGATCTACATGTTTTTACAGTTTGAGTTCTTATCTTCGCTTTTTGAAATTAATCTTAGTTGCGGGAAATGAGAAAACAGACACTTGCAGATATAAACACCCTTAAACATTTATTTGAGTTTTAAGTTAGTACCTATAAATTAATCGTTAATAGCATGTGCTAATGAAGATTGGATTCATGATGTGAGTAATAAGGATCCAAATCTGTTATATTGAGAGTTAAAAGTTGTTGTTTTTTTTCTTCTGAACAAAGAGATCATAAAATGAAATAATTCCAAATTGTGATTTTACTTTCATAAAACTTTTTGAATTTTTTTTTAAAAACACTACTTGTTTTCTACTTCTTGGGGATTTGTTTGTTTGTTTGTTTGTTTTGGGACAGCTATGTACTTTGTGCATTTTAGTATTTATTATTTCTTGCCAGATACTGAAGAAGAAAAATTCAGTTTTCCGTACCCTGAATAGAAGTGGATAGAATTGATATTTTAAAAGGAAAGTCTGTGTTTGCATTTAGAACTTAAGCAGCTCAAAAAGTCGAAGCCTCTTTTAAAAAAATATTGCCCTGCACACTTTTATCGGTCCTGCTAAAGATTTGCAAAACGTCTCAAAAATAGATTCAGCTCAGCTTGCAGAAGTTTATTTTCAGACTGAAATCATTCAATCTCCAATTTACATATCTCTCTAAAAAAATAAAATAAAAGTCACTGTGGGGGGGGAGATGAAAGATGAATGTCTTCCCAAAGAACTGCAGTTTAGGCCAGATGGACAGGAACCTCACACGTCTGTGAGGAAGTGGGTCAAATATTGGCACACACTCTTCCTTTTCTTTACTCAGTTCCAACATAAGTGGAACTGAAAAATGTCTAGGAACATTTTAATAAGTAAGAAATAACTGGATCTATTAAAAAAAAGATCTACATGCCAAAAAGTTGTTTTAGAAGCACAATGCCATTAGCCATATTGCACAACTCTTAATTTGTTAAGATTGCTAAAAGCTACAGTCACTTAAATGGAAACCAGTGTGTTGAGTTGAGGTTAAGTCAGACAGGCAACATAAACGCTCATTGTTAAGCATAGTGGAGGACCTGTGACTCTTTAATTAAACTAGAATTCAAACTTTTTTTTTGTTTTTCTGGTCTTCTCTCCCACCTGCAGCACTGGAGCTTTATCACACGACTTTTGCAACTCCATGTTTAAATTCTTCTATAGGTTTGTTTTCATTTTTGTGTGAGAATTGATTATTAGTTCCTATATGCAATATTACCTACCAAATACAGTCAATTCTGAATAATTGAAATAATTTCAGACCTTGCTGTGATGTGTTTTGACCTTTTATGCACATACAAAAAGGTTTCCGACAAGTAAATATGACTTGTAAGAAATTAGTTTAATATGAATTAATATGACTAATAAGAAAGTAGGACAGATTTTGCTCTCCACCAATACAAACCGGGGAAAACTCAGCAAGACATTGTCACAGCGGTGCAATCTTTTCCAATTTTTGTTACATCCATTATCCAATTTCACCTGATTTCTCCACAGGACCCAAAATAAAGGTTGCGAAATTCATACAGATGCAAACTTGTCCATTGGGTTGGGCAGATGCAAATAGTTTGCACCTGTTTTTGCATCACGTCTCCAGCTGCCCGCTCTTAACTCACAACGGAAGCAGGTGCAGAAGTGAACAGAGAGATCCAGAATAAAAATAAAAAAAAAAAACTTTCCTAACGGATAGTTGCAGGTCCTGAAACGATTGAGGCATTCCTCTAACCTTAACAACAACAAATGACCGTATCAGAGAGGAATCGTGTTCCGGATGGTGTTTCTAAATCAGAGATATGAATCTTGATGATGCATCGCTGCAGATTGTAAGAGACAGTGAGATGATTCATCCCTTAAACTCCTTAAGGAAAGACAAACAAGGACTGACTTCAGTTAAATGTAGTTTGTGCAAATATATTGTGCTGATTTTTAATATGACCTCAGAATAAAAATAAAATGTTACGTTTTCTTGATCGTGACTAAATTGTAGCATGTTATTTAAACATAAACGCTGCTTGATAAAAAAAAAAAAAAAAAAAAAAAAAAACAATTCACAAAGATTTCAGGCAAACCACTTCCAGGTTTTATAATTTCCCTGCACAATTTTAATTGGAAATAAATCTAACAAGTTACATTTTCCATGTTTTCCTGAGCTTCAAATTTATCACTAGTTTTTTTTTTTATTTCTTTTTTCTTTTTCTGCACAATCCATGTCACCACTTGATTCAGCCTCTGCACTAATGTCACTGTTTGTCATGGCTACATGATCATAACAGTGAGAATGATTTCTAAATCTGAGCTGGAAACCCCAGGTTAAAGAGAATATATTAACCCTTGTGCTGTCTTGCGGGGTCAAAAGTGGCTCAGTAGCATGTTTAGCTGTACAAAAAAATACCTTAAATTATCTTTTTCCAACTTGAAATTTTATGACTTTTCCTAAATTGACCCCATCATTAGAAAAAGTGATATTTTGTTTTTGTTTATGCTTCCATTTGGGCTGTACACCAGTAGGGTACAAGGATTGTCTCATGGGTCATTTCTGACCCGTGAATTATAAAACAATTTAAAGAGCAGAAAAAAATGTCAAAGGTCACACAAACAGAATGTAAAGATCGCACGAGGGTTAAGAATAGCAACAAGCTAAAATAAATAATAGTATTTGGTACAGATGCTGCTTTAAGTCTTAAACCATCACGGTTGTATTAAACAATTATTTACAATCATGGTGATGAAATGGAGGAACAAGGCTGTGTCATCACCAAGGGTTCTCTTTCATGTAGCAGAAAAAATGTTGCTGAAACTGCTGTAGTGTTTTGCTTTTCACACCATAAGTCACAGTGTTAACATGCCAAGGGAGTCCAAACAGGTTTCCAGGCTAACAACCCTTGTCTTCATATTGGTTTAAGAAAAAAAAAAAAAAGACATGCAAGACAATCCTTTATTTGTTCTTTTAGATAAACCATCAATTGTATGAACCCTGCCATTCACTTGGCAATTTATTTTTAATTATTAGGTTAATGCCTGGGGGAGATGAAACTGAAATTCCTGCAGATTTACAAGACTGTCACCACAGCGTCGGTTCCCGGCATTTATCTTAAGGAAGGATCTTCATTCGAGTTCTATTTTAAGGACTTTTGCTTCTGAAGTTGCCTGAAGGAGTTCATGCGAACTTACAAATGACAGCCGGGGTTCGAGTAGAGTAAACAGCTCGGTCAGACGAGGTCAGGTGTTCACATAGCAGGTACCTGCTGAGGCCTGTTGGATTGTGATTAAAGCAAGGTGAGGTTTAACTTCTTCTGGCTGGGTTTGTGTACAGAATAAAGAGCACTGGGGAGGTTTTGGCTCCCTTTTTGGCAATTATATAATCCAACCCTGTCTATAAAAGCTGCACGACGTAAAGTTCTCAATGTTTTCTCAGCGAGCGGCCTAAGGGAAATAGTTTGCCACTGTTCAGACCTGCTTGTTGTGTTAAAACCGCACCTGACTGTTGGGCTGATGAGCGTAATTATAGCCAGAAGTGTCTAGAGGAGCTCTGGTTGAGAGGGAACGTGGGCAGATCTGAATGGCACAACAATGGAAGAGCGAACGCAGAAGGGAGGAAGCCGGAGAGGGCTCGTGTCGGAGATTTCTGTCGCACCAAGGAAGCTGTGACAAATCGGCGAGGCGTCCAAGAAATCTACACGAGCGGGAGGGCGGTGCCACAGGCTAGACTGCTGGGTCTTATCTTTTGAACCCAGCAGTAGCTTGAATGTGGTAGAGATAAAAAGCTGATGTTTCCGTTCTGAGTGTGCGTTGTCAAGATAGTTATGAACAAGTTAAACCTTCCATCTTTAGAGGAAATGGTTTCAGTCAGTGAGTCATGATTCAGGAGTTCTCAAATGCCCCAGGGCGTGAGGGTGGCAGAGTAAACATTGTCCCGTATCCTGACAATTGAGCATTGTACTTTTGGTGTCTGCTGTGCATCACAAGAGTTCATTTTAGCTTATGGTAGGTCACGCAGGTTAGGAGACAGAAAGAAAGATTACATCAGAAACAAGTGCATCACTCAGGATAAGCTTTTAGCAAAGGAGGGAAACAACCCGATCAGAAAATTTGCTCTTTGCTCACAGACGATCAGCAAATGATTGGTCAGAGTGTGGCCGCTGCAAAGCGCTGGCACACTGCGCTGTAACTCGTACTGTCATCGTTCTGGTTCTGCTCTGCATCCCCAGAACCAGAACCAAACATGAAGAGGCAGCATTCAGCTTCTAGGCACCACACATCTGGAACAAACTTCCTGAAAAACTACAAAGATGCCGAAAAGCTGAGTTCTTTTAAATCAAGGCTAAATCCCCCATCGGTCAACATTTGCTTGATTTTCATGATGGCATTGGACGAAACGTAATTTTTATTGCTTGTTTCATAATCGATTACTGCATGATGTTTTTATGGCGTAAAGCACTTTGAACTGCCCTGTTGCTGAAAGGTGTTACACAAATAAACTTGACATGCCTTGACTGTTAAACTGTCTTACATGTATGATATTAAAACATCGGCTATGAACAAAAACTAAAAGAGGAACTGTGCAAAAAATATCTTCGCATCTATTTGGGACGACTGTGTTTTAATAAGCAACGTCGTTTCGGAGCTGTAAAGTTGAGGATTTGATCCCAGCTTCGCTTCGTCACACGAGCAAGAACCTCAACCCAGGTTGTCTACCAATCTGTGGTTTGAGTGTAATTACCTGGAACCGACACATGATTTGAGTGATGAGTGTGACTAGAAACATGCCACATAAATTTAGTCCATTTACCATCTGATTTGATATGCTGTAGAATTACCTTTTGTTCTTTGGAGTACGTCTCTACTCGCGTTTCACATTGTCGGTTTTCAAGTTCTGCCACATATTCTCAAATGTTTTTAGCTCTAGAGTTTGACGGAGTCACTTTTAACATACACTTTGATCTTTTCCATCTTTTGTAGCCTCTAACAACATCCCTTCAAAACTTCATTCAGCTCCACCAGCTGCCATCAGCTCACCTTAGATAAGACTCTAAACAGCTTCCCTGTTCTCACTGAAAAAGACCAGCCAACATCTTGTGTGTTTAAACGCAAAAAACAAAATGCTAAGGGTGTTTTACTGTGTCCGTTTCCTGTCTCACACACACACACACACACACGTACGCACGCACGCACGCACGCACACACACACACAGCGTTTTAGATGTTGGGCTGTGCTGTGTCCTCTGCTTGGGAGCGGGGGGTGAAAAGTGCAAATGGGACTTGTTGTGACGTTATCTTAATTTTGACTTTCCTGTTGCCTTTCTCCTATAAAGGTTAGATTTGTGGAGTTCATGACTCACTTGTCCCGTCAACAGTTTCTCACACCTCAGCTGCAGATCTCTGCAGTTATTACGAGCACTGTGGGTGGTTTAGGCAAACAATCCCCACTAGGGATCCAGTCCCGTATTATTTCCATTTGCAGATGATAAATTAAACAGTGCTCCCTGACTGATGTAAGCTTCTTCAGTATCTTGTCCTCCCTGTTAGTAGACCAGGACCTCTGTATTTATATGTGTGAACAAATGACACATGGGTGAGTGTGGAGCATAAATGGTTGCCCAGAGGTATTAAAGTAACTGGGACTAAATACAAAACACACATCTGGAATAAAATAAAATAAATAAATAAACATGCATAATTTTAGTTATTCCACATAGCTATTCCTTCGTGTTGGCCTTCCACAAATCCAAATACATTTGTGATTGCAAATGGACGAACAGCAGACAAATGTCATGCGGCCCAGAAAGTTCTACAACACACTTTGAATTATGTCCCCGTGCAACTCTTCACTAGTGAGATTCAGACAAGGTAGTAAATTAATAAATCTCATCGTTGCAGCAAGAGCATGAGAAAAATCCAGCAAATTATGATTTATGATAATCCTGACGTTAGGCTAATTAGCTTTTATTTTTGTGAGCGCTGCAGAGCGCTTTGTGTCGACAGAAACAACCACCTTTTTGCGGTGTCTGTGTTTGCGTCACAACCCGGTGTAATTAGGGTTTCATTAAACGGCGCAAGCAGAACGTGGAGAAGATAAGAAGGAGAGTAAACGTGGCTCCCTGGGTGCATTTGTTCAGGAATTACAATCCCTCAGAACAGAAGGACCTTGGATGAGCCCGTTCCTGGCCTGAATCTCTGGGAGTAGCCGGGGCTCATCGCTCTGCAGAATGTGCAGCCTTGAATTCTTGCCTTCAGACATCTCGGTGTTTACAGATTTGCTTCTCATCACGTCCCAACTCTCTGGTCCCTGCGCTGATGCAATTTCTAAAATATTTATCGGGGTTACACGTAGAAGACTAGAAGACGTCCCCTTCTCAAGAGTTCCACCTCTAACCCAACATGTTTCAGAGAGTTTTTTTTCTTCTTTTCCTTTCATATACTCCTTTCTAATAGCAAGAGAGAGGGTTGCGTGGGAAGTGTGATTAGTTTAACTTTCTCCAGAGCCAACGCGTAAACTGAAGAAAAGAGTCATTTATCGGACATGCTTTTGTTGTTGTAGAGTTGTACAACTTGTTCTTCACAAAAACTTATAAAATTTGATTGAAAAGTTGCAGGTACTGACTTGCAAGAACTGGCAAATCACGACTTGCCGTTCAGCGATCTCTTTCCCTTATTTAGAACAATGATCATCTTTAGGTTTTAATAGAAACTCTGAGTCTGTTGGCACCGTGGACCCCGTTTGGGCATAACATGCATAGTCATAAACCGCAACAGTAAAGTAAACAACAAAAGCGCAGATCGGTACTTGCAAGAGAGAATCAGTAAACATTATAAATAGAACAAGAAACTTGCTAACATAAATCTTGTCTTGTAGGGTTAAGGTGCAGCTGAAGTTCAACAAGTTTTTTTTTTTTTTTTCATTTTTATATATATATATATATATATATATATATATATATATATATATATAAATAAAAATAGTGTTTTGATTGAGTCCCTGCAGACTCCTCCAGAACCAAGGAATCTGAGGCTTGGTCACATCAGTTGACCTACACATGACCTAGCTGCCTCAAAGTGGACCTGAGTTAAAACGGGAGGGTGATCAACGGCGGGGAGTCGTGGAAGACTCGGCGCTAATGCTTCCCCGGGGAGCGCAGAAATGTTCCTGGTTTTCCCAGGCAGGAGCAAGACTCATTCTCAGTGTTCATTTATCCTCACATGTAGAGTTTGAGGCATCAATGCTAGTTTATTAGACTGTAAACCTCCTGTTATGTTGTGGGTCAAATTGACCCGTTTTGAAGTTTAAAAAAAAAAAAAAAAAATTATGTTTTTTTTTAAATGAAGTGTTTTTTCTGCATGAAACTTTATTTGTCTTAATAGGTGCACTCTATATATAAAAACTGTCCAATTTTATTTGTTTCCTTGCAACTATGAGACATATTTCGTCGCACACATACATGCACATGTGCACAAGCCCACTTTCTCACTATTTTCTTTACTTCACTGGAAAACTGAGAAAGCAGGTGTTCATGCAACTTTTGACGGGAACTTTTTCTGTTCCCGTGGACAAACTCCACCCACACTGGGGGGAAAACATAAATACCCTCTGAATGACTCATTTGTATTGATTTTAATCAGTGGGTCAATTTGACCCTGAACAGTATATGTGTCTCAGGTTCAAATATAAAGATCACCCATTGAAAAAAAAAAATCAAATCAAAATGTAATATAATAATTATTATTATTATTTTTTTTTTTTACAAAAGATCAATTTCAAGGAAACAAGGAAAATATTGTTTTGTGTGTGTGTGTAGTATTTACATAAAAAAATGTAAATGACATTTTTTTTATGTCTAAATGAGTAAATTGTCGTAATTGATCCTTTATTTCCAAGAAATAAAAAAAAAAAACATCATTGCACAAATATTGATTGAAATTGTTAGTACTGGATTTAGTAATAATCAGACACAAAATTGTTTTGATGGATTTTTTTGGTTTCTGACTCCACGGGTCAAATTGACCCAGGAACATTATTACTGTTCCTCAGAAACGAACATAACAGGAGGGTTGACTCCACTAAACGGGTTCCTCGTTCTGACCATGACCTTGGATTCCACAGTGTAAAGGGGACATGTCAATAAATTATTTTTTATTCCTTCATCTGAAAAAAAAAATTGTAATAGAAATGAAAATTAAGCTCTTTGTGAAGAAAATACCTCTGGTTTTGCCCATCTCTGAACATCCAGAAGCACCCAACACACACCACCAGTTTATCAGACATTTAACACACACACACACACACACACACACTTGCAGGCAAGTGTTAGCCAATTAACAAAATTGGCTAACACTAACTTACATGTTAGCCAATTAACCTAACATGTAAGTTTTTGTGTGGTGGAAGTGAAGCTCAAGAGAAGAGACGCAAACTCCACACCGACAGACGCCGGCCAGGATTCAAATCTCCTCGGCTGCGATGTGATGGCAATAACAGCGAACTGAATACTTCTTCTCACTTATCACCAGACAGCAGGACTGCAGAGGAGCCAGTCTGCAACCGTCAGCGTCAAGTCATGCAAACAATGTCATCTAGACCAAGGTATTTCCAATGAATTCATTCCAGTCTTAGACCAAATTATTCGCTGGACAAATTGAAAAACAAGACATCAGGGAGATGCAAAATAAATGCTATTCTTCAAGGACAGTGCTGCAATTTGCTTTTTTTTGTTGTTGTATTTTTTATGCACTTCTTCCCGTCTTTAGCTGTGCAACCCTGCAAGCACTAAGTACTTATACAGCGCCTTGCAAAAAGTTTTCATACCCATTTTACTTTCAGATTTGGTCACGATGCAACCACACTCTTTCATGTTTTCACTGGAATTTTATGTTATAGATAAACACGGTGCAGCGTATAACTGCAAAGTCAGAGGGGAAACTACACTATTTTTTGTTTTTTTTGGCCTAGATGCAAAGTATTATGTGCGACGTGAGAAGGAGCTATGCAAAGCGAGTGTGAACACAGCGTTCCAGTGGTACAACGTGATGCCGGTGCTTTTCTTCACAGAGAAAGGGGGGCTGGTCAGAATGGATGGGGAGAAAAATGGAGCTGGATCTAATGGGCAATTCTGAGAGAAAGCCTGGTGGAAACAAAGAAAGACTTAAGAGGTTCAATTTACAGATGCACAATTACCCTAAAACTAAAGGCAGAGAAGAAAGAGCATTCTTGTGTTACAGCACAACAGGCATGCCGCACTTGTTGTCGGATTTGTATTCGCAAACTTTCGAAATCGCTTTTTTTCTTCCTGCTCTCAATTATACGCAATACTTACTTTGGTGTTTGTCTAAAGTCTCACTAAAACGTCCTGAATTTCCCCACTGTGGGACAATAAAGTATATTTTTATGTCACTCTGAATACATGGAGTTTTATGGTTGTGATGCGTCAAAACATTACCAAAAAAAGCTGAAGGCTGTGATGAAGTTTGTAAGGCCCTGGACAGGATGGATGGGTAGATTTCCTTGTTTTTAAAATTAATTAAACGTAGCGGCTTCCTAACAGTCGTCTCACTTGCGCGGCTCCAGTTTCACCCACACAACGAGCAAAAAGGCAAACAATCGGGATGCATTAGCAGCATCACACTGGAGTATCCGTCCAGTTCCAGGAAAGCGGCCAGAAAGGCAGGCCATGTGCCATTTTCCCTCTCCTGGGTTCACGTTTGAAGATTTTTGTTGTTTCCCTCTCTCATTCGAAAGTCAATTTGTCTTCTCCGCGACAGGAGAGGAAAACGGATTAACACACGACTACATGGAAATCTAGCTGACCTATGATGCATCGCTCTCCTTTGCCCTGCTCAAAAGTCATTCGGCTTTAACGCGGCTAATTGGTTCGTATAATCTGCCTTCTGACCTCACAGGTGCTGCTTTGGGTAAACATTGAAATTTTGTGTTGCATCAACCTGCTTCAAGAGTCAGAACACACAACCTCCTCCTCCTTCCTGCCTCCAGGGAGGATGAAGATGTTCCCTCCGTGTGTTCTTTTATTTTTGGACATTACTACCAAGACTGGTGATCCTAAAACTATTAACAGTTTTGATATTAGGGCAAAAAAAAAAAAAAAAGCCTTTACGGGAAAATACATAAGAGAAAATAATTTGATACCATCCTGTTATTGATTTTTCCCAAATGTCCAGCTTTTAAGACGTTATTAGCATAATCCAATATCCACGCCACGTAGCAAAAGATTTATAACCCCAAACCTGCATGTGATCGATCAACACAAGCAAGTATACAACAGGAAGTCGGTGAAACGTATCTTTTTTTTATATCAGTTTTGAACTGAATGTTCTTTAGCTCTAAAACAGCCACACTCGGAGGTGAAAAAAACAAACTGTGAATAGGAAAATTTCAGGTCTCCAACTTCATTTTGTCCTCTACTTTGACTGGGCCGTTCTAACACATGGCTGTGCTTTGATCTAAACCAACCAACAGCAGCAGCTGTGACTTTGTGTTTAAGGTCGCCATTCCTCTCCTAGCCGCTTTCAATCTTTCAATATTTGCATGGAGTTCACTCTGTTTACTGTCATGTTACGTGCGCCGTGTCTATGTGATGTTGGGTGTTAGCTTTTAACACTGCAGCATGTGGTAAGTTTGTACGTCAGGTTATCCTTATGTGTTGTGGGAAACTGTGATATTTGGCACATACTGAGCTGGACGTGTCTCATGTCAATGACAACAACAATGAGAATGGGGTTCTTGAAGAAGCAGGGCGAGACTAGCAAAGCATGCGCCACAAAATGTTTCGGTGGTCGGAAACAGGAAATGACACCAGCCGCCTGGGTTACATTTCGACTACCTGCTTACAGACTCTTTCTGCATATGGCATTGCTTTTTTTTTTAACAAATGCATTGAAAACAAGTACAAGTAACCACAAAGCTCGAACATGTTTATTTAAACCCCATCTCCTTTTCTGTTGATGCGTAAAGAACACCGTGTACCTGTAGACAGTAGTCTACTACTAGTTGTGATTCTCAAGAATCTGACTGCTCGCCTCTGGCCCATGCGCAGAAAGATAACCTGAGGACCAGGTTCCCCGGTTGTTCCAGTAACAGCTGCTGCGCTGCCTGACCCAGATACCAGACCCGACTGGGAGAGTGGCTGGGTGGCTGTACAGAACACGCTGAAACTTTGGTCGCAGTGATGAAGGATGCGGCACGTTTGCTGGTTTTCGTGCTGCACAAATGCACCACCTCGCTCTGTGTGTGTAGTGATTGTTAGCTGCTGAGTTTTAAAGTTTCAGTTCTCTTCTTTCACACAGCCCGTGTAAGGGAGAACAAATTTGATACACGCCAAAAGCAATCAAGCGTGACGTGTCTTTGCATGTCTAAATACTCCTGATAAAATCCAGCAGAATCAAATGGCTTTATACGTCACGACAGAGTTATTAGGGTCATACTAATAAAAGAAATAAAGAAAATTACGAGAACAAAGTCATGGTATTATGAGAATAAAGACAAAATAACCCTGACTTTGTCGTATTAATTGACTTTCTACAGGAACTGCAGAAATGGACTACTCCGGTTGGAGAACTTTGTGACAGGAAAAGTAATTCACAAATATATTCTTTATGGAAGAGCTACACAAAGAAAACCATAAGAATTTACATATTGCCACAACCCATGCACGCAGGACGAGCCAGTGTGTAAAAGAGAGTCTTCTGCTGATGAGAGAAATGCAACTTTTTGGCCTCCGTGCAAAAAGCTAAATGTGTGGCAAAAGAAAAGAAAAATACCCAGCAGGTGATAAATGGTTGTAAAAGCATGATCGTGTGGGTACGTTTTTAATCAGCATTGAATGGGAAGTTGGTCAGACTTGATGGGAATATGGATGGAGCTGTAAACAGGGCAATAAAGAAATAAAACCTGGTAGACGTTTTACTGCAAAAGATTTGAGAGAGGCGGAGAGATTCACCGTCTAGAAGCACAGCGACCTTAGATATACACCCACATGGTTGGGCTGGATTTTACTTTTTTTTTTTCCACGAATTTAAAATAGATGTTCACTGAACTTACGCCATTTTGCAATTAAAAGGACGATAAAAACTTTATTCCTAAATTTGGCTGAAGACTTGTAGCTGTAAATGTGGCAAAAAGGTGTCTGTAGATCCTCCATTTATTACTTATGGTTGTAATAGTTACAAAAAAAGTGAACAGGTCAAAGGGGAATGAATATTTCTAAAAGTCCCTACTATTTTCCCTTGTATATTTGGCTAACATGCGACGTTCGATGTTGTCTGGTTCCGGCTGCTGCGTCTCCACACTTTACCCAGCGAACAGCCTCTAACCTGATCAGGCTGAATTACCCCTTTAAAAAAGGCCAAATGAGGGGACATGGTTGTGCCACAGAGGCACAATTAGATTCTGTTTGAAATGTCCCATCTATCCTGGAGGAAACAACATGTTGAGTAAAGCTGCTCTGTAACAGCACTGTTCAGCATCACTTCTGCACTTCTGCTTTATACTATGCCAGTACAAACAAATGAGAGAGAGAGAGAGAGAGAGAGAGAGAGAGAGAGAGAAGTTCAGGACAAAAACGCTCATCAGTAATACAGGGAAGCCTTTGGGTGGAAGGATTTCATTTGCTTACGATATTCCTAACTTCCCCTGCCAGTGTAAATATCTAACTTGGTTATGTTTTTATGAGCGATGGCTTAGGGATGTGTAAAGCTGGCAGCACTTGTATTCAAAAAAAAATAATAAAAAATTGAAAAGAAGCTGCATTAACATCGACATCAAGTCTCAGAAGCCACTTCATTTAGCACAGCCGTTAAAACTAAAAGCACATCGGTCGATCACACGTCAACAACTCAAAGCACATACACTTCTAATGGTGTTAAAGACGTCTTGATGAAAAAACAAAGCATCAGAATGTGGTTGAAACAGGATATGTGTGACATTAGACACCTCAGCCTAATACGATAGCCGTGGTTATTTTTGCCAGACTTGCTGCTCTGCGAATTTCAGAAACTGCTGATCAACAGCCCTCCATGCACAGAGATCACTCTGGCTTCAGTGAGTCTTATTGATTTCAGAGGTTAGGGCGGATTGTGCGGTGACAGAGAGGCGTACGTAGCTCAAATAATCACGCTTCAGAATACCGTCTCTGAATGTAGAGATGGGCTGCAGCAGCAGAAGTCCACACCATGGGCCACTGCTGACGACGAGAAGCAGAAAACTGAGGCGACAATTAAAGCTAGCTCAGTAAAACCGGACAATAAAGAGGAAAAAGTGTCCCAGTGAGTTTTGATTTAACCCTGACGGTAGGATCATACGACATGAAAAATCAAGCAATCGTGTTTTGGACTGTTGGAGGAAGCTGGAGTACCCAGAGAGACGCCATAGATTTGAACGTAGGACCTGTTTGCTGCAAGGCAGCAACAATATAAACTGCACTGATATATTTAATATTATGGTCAACATGTTTTTTTATTTTTTTTAATTCTGATAACAGAAGATACACTGTTGAGAAATCCAAGCCATCTTCGGTTTTATAAATGGGACGGCTCCCATTCCTTCCTCGTGTGCCACAAAACCTCAGAGAGGTCAGAGGAAGTGGCACCTCTGCGTAGCTTCTGCATAATACGAGATACGTTTCCTGGGCGCATCACAGATCAAAACCCCAGCTTTGATGTTGTGTACAAACAATAACATCCTATGCCAGAACGTCACATTTACAGTACGTCTGTGCAGCAGAATCATTCTGGGTCTTTCAATGCGGCTCGATTCAGCCGTTATCTTCCTGACTTCCTGTCAACTTCTCAGACGAGTGCATAGGTGTCAGCTGCTGTTTCTGAGGAAAACAGAACCGAGCGCTTCATGAGACGTTCATTAATGCCATCTCGTGTATTTGCAAGATATGCATGTGTGCTCCGTCAAATAAAATAAGTATTTAAAGATTGCTGCTTGTGATAAACTCTCACAAAGCTGTTTGTGATAATTGTCAAAATGTTTTTCAGCAGCTTTGTGGTCTTGAGGTGACTCAACTGGAAACTGCACAGGATGCAAGCAGCGGGTGAGATGAGTTCTTACCAGGAGAATAAAGGTTCTTGTGACGCATTTTAAGCCCACTTGTTATTGATTACAATGCTTAAAAAAAACACACAAAAAAAACTGAAATTCTAGATTATTTTTAACATTTTCTTTAACGAGGTTTGCGTCTTTAACGGCCATGCTACCAATTTCCATCGCCGGATGATGACGCAATATCAAAATGCAGTGTAGAGTTCAGTTTTGGTCGGCTGGTCGTATTCCACTGATGGAAAATGTTAAGACTGAAGATCTTCCCCTTTTGATTGGTGGCTCATTTTAGCCTGCTGTCGGCCAGAGGGCAGCAGCGTGTCTCATTGGAAGAACAGAAATCTATTAGAATCCAACAGGACATTTTTATCGGCATCCACGGAAACCGTAATATATCAAGATCACCTTGATTAGAAGTGCTGACAAAACTGTCAAACGTTGATGTGATGGGTGGATAGTTCTAGATCAAGCTGGGGTCATTCTCAGATCATCAGGTCCATGACACATATGTGACCTTATGACTTTCAAACTGAGGAAGCCTGACGCACGAGAGGTGAAACTTCTTCAGCAACCAAACACAAAGACACACCAGATGAATCTACTCTGAGTTCTTCAGGAATCCTCTTTGTTGCTGTTCCACTCAAACTAAAGCCTGATCATGGTGAAAAGTGTCGACACAACTAAAGATTTAACAATAAAGAGGGGGGTTGTGTAGAAATGAATAAAATAAAATAAAATAAAATAAATTACACTGCCCATTTTCCTGCGAGTGGGAGTTCAATATGTAGCAGCTGCTGCTCTCCAAAAATTAATCATCTATGACCAATTTGCTAAAAAAAAAAAAAGTTGCAGTGACACAGAAGTGTTTTTAAATAAGTATGACTGATGCTTCAATACATTTTTTAGTTTGAAAGAAAGTATGGAGTGTGGTGGTGGCATCATGGTTTGGGACTGGTTTGTTGTGTCCTGATCAGTTTATATTCTAATTATATTTCTATTTTAATTTTAAAAAATCATCAACCCATCAGCCTAGCATCCTAAATGCTGCCATCTTATGCTGCTCTGCTCCTATGAGCTTAAACTCATTCATAGTGGATAATCTGATCAGAGAAAGAAAACACATTGCAGTTATTTATGCAGTCGGTCCAGAGCCTAAGAGCAAATGCCGCATTCTTTTGGCAAGCACAAATATGTAGCAACAGACTCCTTCGATGTATCATTAGCCGGGGGGGGGGAATTATTTCCTGTAAACGGTTACACCAGGGAATAGTTTTGTTTTTTAGTTAGAGTTATGACAAAACTCTTAATGAACAATAAAGCACCAATTCATGTGTAGAGGAGGAGCTGTTGCAATGAAATAGTGGACTTCTGAACATGCATGGTGGTGCAGTTTTTGTTTTTCTATGCAACATATGAATGTTACACGCATGAGTGGCTTCTCTCTAGGTACTCCAACTTCCTCAGAAACACACGTTAGATCATTTCACCGTTGAGGTGTGCGTGTGTGTGTGTGCGTTTACAATTGTTCTCCCTAAGGGCATGTACTGTAGAGTATCACGTGACAAACTACAAAGGTATTTTTGGTGCACAAGTATTTGTGCCTTGTGACAAAACGCAGATACTTGTGCCTTGTAACACAGGGGCAAAACTGGATTTTTGAAAGACTGAAAACATTTCAAAACTCCTATCGGATTGATTTCCTCTGACTTCAACTTCACAATTTACAAGGCAAGAATACCTTCATAGTAGACTACCACAAAGTAAAACATTTGTTTTACATTTGTCTTTGACAGATACATTTTGTGTTTTGTATTTTGTTACAAGGCACAAATACTTTTGCAGCACATAGATGTGTCTTATAGAACAGCATTTGTGATTTGCATCAACAGTTTTGCGTAGCTGCATTCAGTGACTTGTGTCTCTCCATTAGATTTAGGTCTGGACTTTGACTAGGCCACAAGGATAAGTTTTAATCTGCACCATTCTATTGCCATTTTGGCTGTACGTTTGGGGTTACTGTCCAACTGGTGGGGAAATATACCGTGTCACCATGGTGACGGTGTGTACTTTTATTTTTTTTTCTCCACACATAGCATTTTGCGTCTAGTATAAAAAGTGTGTTTTTGTCTACAATGAAGACTTTCAATCATCACCATTAAAAGTAGCAATTCACTTTTAACAAAAGAAACTTTTTAACCAAAACATTTATTATTATTAAGTTGCTCTTGGATTATTTACTTGAGAGTAAAAATAAATAAATTGGTAGAGACACCAACTGTGATTATGTAAAATTAAGCTTGTTCTCCTGGGAACCTGACAGCACACACTTCTCCAATCACTGAGTGATACTGAATCTTATCAGTTGTCTTTTTTTTTTGCTGATTTGACGCATTTCGGAGGAGAGAGGGGGTGTGTTTACTTAGAAAGATGTTACAAATGCTCAAGCTTCATGCTTAGGAAATCTCTCCAATGCAAGTAGGTTGTGTGATGCAAGAATAGCAGCTCCACTGACGAAATAGGAACCCGTCATTTATTTTATGATCTATTCCTTGTAACTAACACCGAGTGCCAAAACGACCTGTGCAACAAACGTCAGCTGACTCAGAAGAAGCTACTTCAAATTTGTGGGACATTGAGACAAGAAGATTAGGCTTGTTGTTGCAATGGGATATATAATTAGAAACAAAACAATTTACTTTAGGAAGCCTGAAGCAGCACCAATCTGAAGGAAGTGGGAGGTCTACAGAGATGTCAGCCGCTGTTTACCTGGCCTCAGACATGTGCAGATCCTGGGTGGAGGGAAGGTCAGCCCCGACGATGCTCTCTGGAGGCCTCATTGCTCGTTGCAGTCGAAACCTGTCCTGTTTTGTGGTTGAAACCACACAGTGATGGACGTGCACAGAATAAAGGCATTGTAGGAGATGACCAGAAGCTGCTGGGGAAGATTGAAACACAGACTCTGCCCGGCCTGCAGGGACAAAACAAACACTACTAGTTTGTTTGCAGAAATGTTTAATTGAGTCAATCCAATCCAGTCTTACGGACTCATTTACAATCAAGATAATACATTTCAGTTCATCCTCATATAATATAATATCGTGAAATTTAGTTTATAATAATAAAAAATTTGAAATTCAATTTCTGGTGCAATGAGAGATTTACTTTCCATCAGTCCTTCATCCTAGGCAAGTATGTGATGACAGTGGAAGCAAACATCCAGTTGTTAATAGAACCCTGTTCAGCTGGCCTCATAAAAAAAAAAAGACATCCCCATTATTCTACGCTTTCCTTTGTTCACACTGTTGCCATCTCCTCAGCCAGGAAAGTCACTTTTCACTCTCCCAAAAGGAGCTGGATGACCAAATGAGATGGCTGCTAATGAGACCGGTCACAACATCTTTGCCAGCAGTAAATTATCTTAAACATTCCACTTGTTCCGACTTTAATTGGTCAATATTTAGAAGTGTGATCAACACGGACTGGACAGCTTCATTCACTTCCTCCGCAGCCATTGCCAAACTACAACCATAGACAGACTGAAATTAAGAAGCAATGTAGAAAATCAACAACATTGCTAATAACTCCTTCTGTTTGCTGACTGGCACGAACGAAAGTTTCCCTGAGAAATCAAGCTCAATGGGGGAAAATCTAGACAAAGCACTGAAGAGAGGTGAGAATCGAGCAGAACTGTGTGGGAAGGCAAAAAGGCCGTGCTGCCATCTTCCACGATTCACTGGGACATGCACTGGAAAAAGGAGTTTTGTAGGATGTTATTTATATGCAATTAAAATGATTTATCTTTTAATCAAGCACGTTAGTTTTTAAACCTAATTTTCAATAATTGTCAAATTGCAACAGAGTTAAATATTTTATTTTGGTAACATTTCCTCCCTAGCATTTTTGGTTACAATTTAAGTGACAATGATGTGCCTCACTTGTTTATATGGGTCACAGTATAAAGCAACAACATAGCAAAGATCAGTAACTGTTGTGAGGCTTGTAGTTATGACCTATTTTGCGTTTGAGGAAGAATTCAACCTTGTATCCAACACTAATGCTGTTGTTGCCAGTGAGTGGCATATTTTAGCTCTGGTTGTCCTGTTGTCTTAGTGGAATAGTTTTTTTTTAAATTTCATTTCAATTTAAATGATTTTAATTAATCACAATCCTGCTCTTTAACACACACACATACACACACACAATATATATATATATATATATATATATATATATATATATATATATGTATATATATATATATATATATATATATATATATATATAAACACATTGACACACAGCCACTCCCTTATGCTCTTTCTGTGCAAAACGACTGAACAGGTGTACCTAATAAAGTGACCAGTGAGTGCTATACTAAGATAATTCTGTATTAAGAAATTTTCAGATATTTTGCACTTTCAATTAAATTTAATTTGGAAAGTTTTACCATTTGTGTCTAAAGTTTAAGTCAAAATAAAATAGAATGGTTTGAACGGCTGTTTAATTTAGATCAGTTATTTTAAAAAATCTATCAAATTGTAGCTAGTTTTTTTTCTTTTCTTTTTTTTTGAGTATGTACAATTTCACAATTATTTGTAATTTTCTCAATTAATTTTTCCATACCCATTACACTGACATAATTTCGACAGGGAAATAAGATTTTATGTACACTGTTAAATGGATGATCAGATGCTATTTTTAGTTCTAACAGTTTATGTCGACGGTGAAATAAAGGTCAACCGTAAGATAAATTGCCTGTTATTTCCAACAAAGCGCGGTCTTATTGTAATGTTTCAACCTCGAAAACTATTCAGGAAAGGGAAAACGCTTTATAACTCCTTCCCACCTGATTTTATTGGTTTAATAAAAAAAAAAAAAAAAAAAAAAAAAAAAAAAAAAAAAAAAAAGGTTTTCTTTTTAAACACCCAACTCCCCCCACCCCGTGGGCGGTTCAAACAA
>NW_015113086.1:232584-250084 GCF_001443285.1 Poecilia latipinna | reverse complement strand
ACAGAAAAGGAAAAACGTTTTAAACATCCTCCCCGCTGCATTTTTTTTTTTTAAAAAAAAAAAAAAAAAAAAAAAAAAAAAAAAAAAAAGCTGTTCTGCTTTAAGCCACTACTGTCCCGACCGCTTGGTCGATGTCAACTGAAAAGTTGATTATGGTCGTAAATGCAGCAAAAAAGAGGATATGAAACTGGGAGCTGCGAGTCAGACTGCGCCTCCTCGGCTGTGCGCCCTGGACGCCCACACTGACAACAACCCAGACCTGTATAGGAGGAGCTGCCGTTCAAACTCAGACTTCCCTGTCAAGTTTGTGGGTGTGATGAGGACGTGAAGGTGCAAGCCTCCAGACATTAGACCAAACTCTCTCTCTCTCTCTCGCTTATGAGTTCTTGTTTTTCCCTGGTTTTTTTAAAAAAAATGGAGGTATGATGCCGTGCGTAAAAGTGAACGGACGGTGGACACAATGGATTCGTTGTTCAGCAATGAAGAAGACGCGTTGATGGAAAGTGTCTGTCCTTGGGAACCGAGAGGAGAATGTCTGCTGTGAACGAGTCGCTCGCAGGAATGAACGCCACGGCGGAAGAGACGCCTTCTCGTTCGCTCACCATCCCGGCGATCATGTTTGTAATCGGGGTGATCGGGAATGTCATCGCCATCGTAGTCCTGCGCCTGTCGCGGAAGGAGCAGAAGGAAACGACCTTCTATACTCTGGTGTGCGGGCTGGCGGTGACAGACCTCCTGGGCACCCTGCTGGCCAGCCCCGTCACCCTCTTCATCTACGTGAACAACAACTCGCTGGAGGGAAAGCTGTGCCAGTACTCGGGCTTCATCCTGCTCTACTTCTTCTTGGTGCAACTCAGCATCGTGTTCACCATGTCCGTGGAAAGGTTCCTGGCAATAAATCATGCCTACTTTTACAACGAGTTCGTCAACCAGAGACTGGCCGCGCTGACGCTCTTCGCCGTGTACGTGTCGTGCCTCGTGTTCTGCGCGCTCCCCGTCGCCGGGATCGGGGAGGTGAAGGTCCAGGAGCCGAAGTCGTGGTGCTTCATCGACTGGCAGAGCAACAAGACCACGGTGAGAACTTTCAACCTGATCTACGCGGGAGTGAACTCGGTGATTGTGCTGGCCACGGTCTTCTGCAACGTGATGGTGTGCGGGGCGCTGATCCTGATGCACAGGCGCTTCATCCGCCGCACCTCGCTGGGCACGGACCCGCGGCGCATCGCGGAGCTGCGACGCCGGCGGAACTTCAGGCGCTTAGCCGGAGTGGAGATTCAGATGGTGGTTGTGCTCATCGGAACCTCCGCCGTGGTCCTCATCTGCTCGATACCTTTAGTTGTAAGTATGGGGGTGAGATCATAGCATAAACTTTGCTGCTTTTGGGTATGAGCGCGCGCGCCAGAGCTGTCACAGGTTCTACAATGTAAGAAAGCATCGGAATTAAACAAAATACGGTTTTATTGGCATTAAAAGTAAACAGAAACTGAAATGTATGTGACAACCGCGGACTCTCAGAACTTTGTGTTCTTATTTGAGATCTTTGTGGGCAGATGAGGCATGTCTCTGAAGCACGTGTGGTTACGCACGCGCTCTTTCCTTTCAGTTGGTAAACCTTCTGTTGGTTTTCTGGCCGCATATCTATTAAAATGGGGGCGTAAGTCTTACGAGTTGGCAGCTTTCTGAAGCACAGGACCCCCCTCTAAAGCTGCAACGTGTGGCGGCTATTGATGTGAGAATATGACCAAACGCCCAGGGCTGCACTGCAGAGGGGGCAGAAGGAATAGGATACTTATATATATAAAAAAGGTACTTGTCATTATCATTGCCTCTTTGCATCTTCACACAGTGTCAGAAAATAGTATTGTGCAAATATATTGCTGCATAAACCCTGTACCTAAAGAAGCTGAAAACACACGCACACAAAAAAAAAATATCTGCAGAAAAAGTTATCTAAAAAAAATAAAATATTTTCAGCATGTATTTATTTATTTGCCTATTTATTTCTGCCTTCATTTTTAAGCATTTTGACCTCATCAGTCCTAATCAGAACTTTAAATTTGTCATCCATTTTGCATTACTTACTTAAAAAATATATACTTTTTTGTAATTACAGCATCCTGTATTTTTTTTTAAAGAAACAAACTAAAAATGATGAAGGGCAGAATGAGTTATTTGTGTGGATTGTTTATTTAGAGCTATTGTTTCCAATAATAGAAAACTAAGGGGCTTTTTTTAGGCCTCCTGCATTAGCTCTGATTCAACTGCATGATTAAATGTGTAACTTAAAGAGTAAATAAGTGTCCAACAATGTGATGGCTAAATTAAATTATATCTAAATTATATTGTTTGATTGTGATTTGGGTTTAAAAGAAAGTTTTAAAATCTCTATCTGATTAGCATTAACACAGGCTAAAAATACTATTAAAAATTAAAAAGTGGCTAGAAGGACAGAAATGAGCCAAGGGAGTCTCAAACGAGTTAAACATGTAAAATCTGAGGTGAAATTTCCTATATGTTGCAAAGAAAGAAGACTGTCATGTTAAGAACTGAGACATTTGTGCCTCTGGCTTTAATGAATGAGTGTTGGTTAGACTCATGGGAAGCAACAGCCAAAGGCTCGTTTTTGATGACAGTGAGAACTGCTCTTGTTGGCCCATTTCCATTTAGACCCCACTGTGATCTCACTGAATTTGCCATCAGTAAGGAGTCATTAAGAATTTGCTCATTCCATGGCATTAATGTGCAATGCTTTACAATAACAGGATTTACAGTCCTGAGAACTTCTCACGTTGTGTCAACAATCTTTTCAGTCTTTTAATGGGAATTTATGTGAGGTGGGACAGTAGTGACTCATTTCCAGTGAGCGGTGTGGCACGGGTTGGTGCAGTTTGGTGTGTTTACCAAAAAGCCTAACTTTACGTCACACTAGTGCGACACGTCCTTTTGTCACAAGCAGTCACGTTTTCGTGCCCCCAAATCAATGGACTAGGATCTCCGCCCTAACAGGACTTGTCACCTGACCGGGGAGCCCCCCGAGAACGGTGCTGCTTTGTGGAAATCAGTCAAGGCATTTTGAATACAACCAGATCCATTTCAGTCAAAGTCCAGGCCAGATTCAGTTGAGGTGCAAAGGCGATACTTAAACGTTGATGTCTGCAGATGCTCTCCATCAGATTAACTGAATTTGAACTGAATGAGGATGAATTTGTCTCTACAGCTGTAAAGCTCGTCTTACCCCGAAGGACTCGCAGCTGGAAGGGAAAGGTATAGCAGTGGTCTCAAGCTGAAGTCACCTTTCATATGTGCCCGACACATATGAAAGCTTGAATTAAATGGTAAAACTGGCTCACTGGCATGCAGTCAAGCTCTATAGAGCTCTGCTAATGAGCTAGTATTGGAGCCAGGTGTGCTGAATCGGAGAGACATCTAAAGGTTAAAGGTCACCGGCCCTAGAGGTCTGCAGTTTGAGACCTCCTCTGCACAGTGCATTGAGTCAGTGCTATCGTAAGCAAATCCCGAGTACACTTTTCAGATTTAGTTTTCAAAAACCAAAACAAATAAACGCACACACACAGAAAAAAAACATGCCCTTTGCTTTTAATTCCACACTTTCCATCATGCAAAATCTAATCTAAAAAGTTCAAAGATGTGAGCCGGGTTTGGGGAGTGAGATGCACCTCTGTAGTTTGGAATGCTGCCTTTTAAAACTAATTTATTTCTGTCTTCTATCATCAGCTGAGGATCTTCGAAAACCAGCTGTTCTCAAACCAAACGTCGCAGACCTCTGGGCTGAACAAGGACCTCATAGCCATCCGCATGGCCTCCGTGAACCCCATCCTGGACCCTTGGTTCTACATTCTCCTGAAAAAGACGGTGGTTCTCAAAGTCCTGGAGAAGATCAAGTGCCTGTTCTGCAAAATGGGCGGACGGGGACGGCGGGGAGGAGGACGCTTTCGTTGTGCGGACGGCGCCCTCTCCTCCTCCATCATCTCGCGGGACTCCCCTTCACTGATATCCCGTGAGCCGGGAGAAAGAGTCAGCACCCTACGGACCGTCCTGTACCCGAGTGACGGGAATGCGCTGGGGCTGGCCTCGTTTAAGCCCGGGTCCGAGGACGGCTCCTGTCCGGCGGCTGCACAGACGTTGCAGCGTACGCAGGAGGAGCCGCAGCCTCAGACGGGGCTAGAGGACGACGAGGCATGTACTGCGCCTAGTGACCTTCCAATCTGTCCCAAGGACACGGCTCTGCACGTGACCCTCGCAGACAATACTGCAAACACGCAGGAAAAATGCATATAACCTTCGTCATGACCTCGGTGTATTATCAACGTATTACTCCTCAGTATTGACTCCTCCGCCGCAATTTATTCAAATCACCGCAGTTGTAACGTACAAATCCACGGACGTCACCGAGGAGCTCTTCTGTTGCACTTTGAAGACTTTCGAACCACTGCTCAGCCATCATGAATGACAGGCAATGACTGTATAGCATCAATGTTAAAAATGTGAACAGCGTGTTAAATTATTTAAAGTATGAAAATGTATGCTAATGTCTTCTCTGTGAGAAGGTTTCAATACTTCTGTGTCATTTTGCATTTCCAAAAGATGAATACGCTTATAGTGTGTTTGGATTTTTTTTTTTTTTTGTTTTATGTCTTGACACTTGCAAACAGGTTGTATTATTTCAAAGTGCATCCCTGACATTGCCAGATATATAGTATTTTCTCTGCATTTCATACCAAAAGGCAGCTATACTGTGGTTTCTTTTCCATGGTAAATACACTAGAAGATGACTAAAAAAAGACCTTAATGTGACAATTATTTTATAACATTATTCATTTGCTTATTGTAGCGCAGTACTTTGAAAGAGTCCTATCTTATTTCGGCTTAGCGTAAAGTGCAGGGCGTCCCGTCTAATTTGACTGAGTGCTGATGTTAAGAAAGGGGATTAAAAAACACAAGACATCCAGTATCCTGACAGGTAACATTGTTTTTGAACACTATTCTCTTTGTGCTGCTAAAAACATTATTTTGATAAAGGTCCAGATGCACCTGTTTTTCATTGAACAAACGTCATAATGTGCTGAACTCCTCAAATGAAAATAAAAAAAGAATTGAATTCTTAAGAATGTTGCTTTAATCGCATTATTCACAACAAAAAAAAAAAAAAAAACTGGAGCAACAAGAAGAACTATCCCTTTTTTTCCCCTTTGCTGAAGATAAAGAATAATCCAGAAGAAATGTATTTACATTAATCTCATCCGTCTCACATTAGTGGTAAACTCATCCTATCCAGTCCAGTGAGCAATCGCTGATATCTTCACAGAATATAGATAGAGGTTAACGTCCGCAGGATTTTTCCTACTCAGATTACTTAGAAATGCAATCGGCTGTGCTGGTTATCAGTTTAAAGGGTGTTGGATACAAATGTTCAGCAAACTCCTCAATAAGAATAACAGCTGAAACCAGATGTTCACAGACACCCCAAAAAAAGACACAGCCATTTTTCTGACTGTTCCGTTGGGATTTACCAAAGTAGCTTGTGGTTGCGAAATACCAAAAAAAAAAAAAAAATAGAGAGATTCTTTAATATTTTTATTACTTTCCTCAAAGTCAGAAGTTCATGAACACCGAGCTTAATACGACTTTAAAAAATTAGTAAACCCTCATGAAGAAGAGTGTTATTGTTCACAGTGAAAGGCCACTCAGACAGAAAGAAGCCATTACTCATGAAAAATACCATTTGCAAATGGATTCAGTGACTAAGGCCTTCATTTCTGGAGACATGTCCCATGGTAGATTGAACTATTGGGCAATAAAAACCTTTGACACAGTTAAGTTATTAATAACTGAGGTGCGTCTGTTATGGTCCGCCCTTTATAAATGATGATTACTCCAGCATATTTCCATACTGATGGGGTTTCTAAAGATAAATTAAACAAATCAGACAATGGAAATGATTTCACCACACTGCAGCCACCTGCTGAACCTCAGCTGGTGTGATTTATTTCGGACATGAGAAAACGACAGAAACAGACATAAATATACAACTAAACAAACAAAAGTAAAGCAAGGCAACACTCAAAATAGTCCAGCAACAACAAAAACAGAATAACATGTTCGAAAGGGACTAGGAAGAAGAATATACTTGTCATTTTTCCTACTCATTGCCCTTAAATAAACAATCAAATCCCCCTCAGAATGTTTTATATATAGTATTTGCATATTTTCTTATACGTATCGCAAATGAGGGAACAAATGATCTGTGAAAACACCTGGTGATGGACAAAGCCCCTCATTCCTGTACTCTGTGAAAACTACTGTCTCTTCAACTACAATGAACTCTGCTTGAGATCTACAGCCAACCACTTCCAAAAATAATTTCTGGATATTTCCAGGAAGGAGCTTTCTTATGACTTGGTACATAAATTGTGCTGTTTGAGAATGAACCAGGACAGGAAAATTTAATGTTTTTGATTTTTGAAAAAAAGTTGACTTTATATGTTCTTTGTAGCTGGTGTTATTATCTGGTATGTCTCCTTTTTTTTGTGTAATATTGATCCAGTGATCGAGTTGCAAAAGTATCGCCGCAAAAACCTCTCCACAGCAAATGAAATACCAGTAAAACCAGTGAACAGCAGAGGACGTGGAGTGATTTGTGCTCCAGGATGTTTCTCACCTTACTGACAACTGAGATGCTCCTTGATAGTTTATTGGTTTTAACTGGGGTTTACTGAAAGAAACCAGTTTCCGCAAACTCTTTCCATTTCCACACTTTGAATATCCATCTTGTACCCACCACCAGGACTTCGGTTCGGCTTAAATTTGATAATAATCTGCTTCTACCAAACCACCTCTTACGTCTTGAACCAGCACATTTCTGAGGTGATCGTCAGCAGTAGCTCATGTGAATCTCTGAAGGCAAACGAACAGCCACATCTGTTCTGAATCTGGTTCCACTCAGAGTATGAATGACTGGGTAATGAATTACCAATTGAGGAAAAGTGTTCACTTAACGCCTCTGCAATTAATGACGGTCTACTAACCATTTTGTTATTTATCTTAATATGAAGTAAAAGTACACAGAATACCTGTGCAAGAAAATCCACACTCCCCTTTAAGAAATGGTCTTCATTAGTGTTTTCCTTTGTCAGCAGGATCATTTTTAAAATGTGCAACACATGTTATCCCCTTCACCTCTTCCCATAACAGCAGTAATGACCAAAGCACTTAAAACAGAGCTTTTCAGATGGAACCAGCAGACGGCTCCACGACTTCGCTCACCTGTGGATGGATTGCTTCTTCAACAACCCCTAAACCCCCATCTCCACCGTCCCCCCACGAAGATTTCCAGGTCCATCATGGCGTCCGTCCAGAGCCTTCAGGGAGCGGTTAAATGTCCCCGCTGAGGATGAGCGCTCTTTATTGGAAGCTGCGACCTCAGACTGAGAGATCTGTCCAGGCTGTAAAGTCTCTCCACAGACAGGAAGCTGTGATTGACAAATGGCCGAAGGAAGATTTTAGCAGATGAAAAAACGATCCCTCTTGGAAACTTGCATTGTTTTCTCACCTCATCAGACCTGGTTAGTCATACACTTAAGAAAGAAAAAGCTGGTTTAGACATTTAAAGCTCTAAAACCAGCTGACATTTAGGAGAATGAGTTAAAAAAAAGCATTGTGGATGGGACTTTTAGCAGATGCAGATGGGTACTTAAACAGAATAAATTTCTTGATCTGGATCTTCTGCTGGCCTCTCAATACTTTGTGTCTGTATTTCCTGCTTCACTGTATCCTATCTTTTGCGTAATCTTGGGCGCCCTGACGTGAGTTCAAACGGCAATACTTGGACCATAAACTGCATTCTGTGGTGAATCGGACAAAGAGAGATGGGCTTAAATAGGGTTTCCAGTAATCCTAAAACTTTTATCAGGGACTTTTATGAGTTTTCCATACATGTATTTTACCTCCATTCATGCCTAACACTAAAAACTGAAAAACACTTCCCAGAAAAAGATTTAGTATTTCTCATAAGCATATGTTTTACAGGATCTGTAACTGATTTTCAGTTCAAAGCAGATGGTTAGAGGTGTGCTCAATTCGTACTCCTGTGCGCCATCCTAATAACGACAGTGAAGAAGCTGCCCTGTTTATATATATATATATATATATATATATATAAAAAGCTAATAAACAACCACGAGTTATCTGAGAGCTCGGGTTTCTTCTGTCCACTTCCCTGGTACGATCAGTCATGTACTCACAAAGCCCCTCATCTTTAACATCTTCGTTTACGTTAAGTGGGGAATCTCGTATTTGATTATTCACAAAGTGTTCTGTGCTGCTTTTAACATCTTTGTTCGTTTACTCTCCACATGTGGGGGTTCTTTAAGAGCATTTTGCCTTTTAAAACCTCTTCTTTTAGATTTTATCTTCCGCATTTTCACACCCACAACATGTTACATGTTCTCTTTTCTAAATCTGATTCACTCTGTTTGACTCATCATCAGGTCTTCTGCCTTCCCAGCAGGGATTGTTGGATGTTTTGCCTATCTGGGTTTTGAATGCATCTCTCTCTCTTTACTTTGCTCTATGTGTTTTCTACATTATTACTCTCAGGGTTCCTACAAGGCAGGCTTTATGGTAAAGAGAATGGGAGACTGATGGAGAACAAGGAAGACACAAAGAACGGGCGGAACGGCAGTGAAAGGAAAAGGGTAAGAAAGCAAGACACAACAAGTTGGTTTATTTAACACCGTTCTTACACAAGGCAATTGAAATTGGATTACAAGACATCAAAGGAAAGACAAAATTAAGCATAGATGCATTGTATGAAAGAAAGGGATGTTACAAGACAGAAGATAAAGGCGTGACAAGGAATAATATGTACAAGAAGGAAAGACAGGAAGGAAGCAAGAAAAAGAAGAAAACACCATCTAGACAATGGAGCAGGGGAACAAAGTCTGGAAAGACAAATATTTTTCCAAACTGGAAGAGACTTCAACACCAGATTTTTCCAGATCACGTAGGAAGTCTGTACCGTCTTCCACCACAGACTGTCTGCATCCTGAAAGCTTCACTAGCAAGCAGCTCAAATCATTTTAGCGCTCTCGAGACATCCACTCACACATTTGAACTAGGACATTCTTACACATGAACACACATCTGCACACAGAGACATATGCAGACCACGAATATAGATGACACATCGGTATTACATGCAGCTCGGCGCCACTTATTTCACTGCAAGATCTTAAAATAACAGCTGCACCTACAACATAATTAGGAGTAATTTTACGACAAAGATATTTTTGGTGATTTCTTTTTTTACTCCCTTTCACGTTATAATTTATTCTTTATATCATTGGGAATTTGCTACAACAGCTATGGATCCGGTCTCAGCGTAAAAGAAACTCCCACTTCTGTCTGTTTGTTGTGCTTTCGCAGTAATTCTGTCAATCCAAGCAAACGTACGGGTTCAGGTCATCCACAGCAAAGAAGAATGGAAAGAAGGGAGCCATCATAGACTGAACCTAGTTTAGAAACACAGGTGGGCACGGCAAATCTGAGGAAGAATGCGTTTGGGTTGGATGACACCATTTCTGACCTGCATGCAAAAGACTGTAAGTGAAGGAAGATTAAACTCACCATTGATACTGTGAGACACAGTAGTGGGAGTATCATGCTGTGGGGTTGTTTCTGCACAGCGGGGAGAGGGAAGCTAGTCCGAGTTAGCTGGAGCTAAATTAAAGGATAGTTCTGTGGTTCAGCTAACAAAATCTGCACATCTAGTGACACATAAAGACAATTACAAAGACGGCCTTTTATTACCTGGAGAACATTTGCGGGGTTAAAGGACTAATGCCCCAGCAAAACGTAGAGAAACTCACAAATACGTTTGTCTTTAGGTGTATTGATTCCTGCAACAGTATCTTCACAGGTCTGCCTAAATAAAAAATCAATCCTCCAGGTGCTGCTGCTTACGTTCTCACTGAAACTAGGAAGATAGAGCACATCAACCCATTACTAAAATATTTACACTGCCTCCCTGTAGCTCAGAGAACCACAAAGCATTCCGTTTTTATGTTCCACCAATCTGGAACAAACTTCTGGAAAACTGCAAAAAAGCCAGAACCCTGAGTTCCTTTAAATCAGGGCTACAAGGCCTCCTTTGATTCACAATAACCGGAATTTACTGCTTTATTCACTTGATGATTTTGATGATGGCATTTGACAAAATGTAATGCTTTTTGTTGACTTGTAATCGACATGCATCATACAGTGGCCCCCAGCTGTTCACAGGGGTCAGGGATCACGGCCGCCTGCGAATAGCTCAAATGTCTGAATACTTGAGACTTCCTTCACTTTCTAACATCACAAAAACAAAGCAAGGTTCTATATTGCAAAACATCACATCTACAAACCCTGTAAAGTATCATTTGAAATCTAGCATGTTTTTCACTCTGAAAAGGGGAGACAAAAAGCTTCAAAACGGTCAATAGGCTGATCCGTTTTGCGTGAAATGCCAAACTGCCCATCAGCTGACTTGTCGGTTTGATGAAACATCCTTGGGTGTCAACCGTCCAGAAAGCCTCCCGTCTCATTTGCGTGAAAAAAGTCTGAAAAAGCCGAGCCACTGCTAAACGCCCCCCAAAAGACGAGCAGAAAGTAAAACGAGTCCCATCTGAAGAGCACTGAAAACGACTTGAATTATTTATGCTCATTATCAGATGGGAGAGTGAAATCACCGCAAAGAGGAGCAGGAGAGGAGTTTATTACCATTAATCAACAGGGATATCTATCACACTACGCCTTTAAATGCTCGACTGGCTGACTCAGACCTTAACATCTGTGCTCGGCAAAAACAACACGGAGAAAAAAAACGAACCTGTTATCGGCCATGTGGCGTCTTCTTTCAGTTGACCTCGGCCCTGTGGGACGCGTTTTGGATTAGTCTGACAACCACGTAAGTCAGCAAACACACACGCTGTAGGTATGTCTTCAAACTGAGTTATGATCAAGATCGTGTCAGTGAATATTGAGCTGTTAGTCGACTTTTTTTCCCTTTCTGAGCCCCAGTTTTTGACATGACCTGAACCCAAACTGTGGAGCAAAACTTTGAAGATTTTTTTTTTTTTTTGGGTGTGTGCTGTATTATTTGTCATAAAAAAAAAGAATTAGTTTTCCAATCTTAATTCATCATATTTATGTTTACACATCACTGCGTTTTCCAAATCCAGATTTGATGAAAGAACTTGGATGTTTTACCGTTTGTTGTTTTTTGCGAATCAATCAAGATTAACAACATTTGTTGAAGTTTTTATTTTTTTGACAAAAAAAAAAAACATTGTTGCAGAACCTTTTCAAGTTCTACAGCAACTTTTCTTTCAATTTGAGATCTGGGCTTAGGCCACTCCAGAATGTCCATCTTATTGTCTTCTGTGTAGCTTTAGCTGGATGCGTTGGGTCGCCGTCTTGCTGGAAAATAAATGTTCTCCAAAGCCGTCGCTCCCTCGTTGCTCAGTTTCACCCCGACTTACCACTGCTAGCACCAGTTGGCTGGGCCTCTGTTGAATTAGGTCATTCACTTTAAAGGAAGTGACTATGTATTCAATCACATATTTGTGTTACGTATCTGTTGTCATTTGGTAGAAATCTATTTGTTTTATTATGATTGATAGGGAAAAGCAATGAAAGGGTAAATTACATTTTGTAGAAACTGTACAAAGCTGTGAAAGAAAAACTACAAAACCTCTTAAAATATTAAAGGATTGGTTTAATGTTAAAACTTAATTTGTTCACTTGACACTTGGAACAGAAAGGAACAGCCTAGCATGTGCTCACAATGACAACACATTTCCATTTAGAAGCACACATCAAAAAGCTGACAGTTTCATACAGAAAAGTATTTCTGTTTGCGTTCAGATTAGTAAAAAAAAAACACAAAAAAAACTTTTACTGTGTGTGAAAGTAGATAAAACACGTCGAAGTAACGAAACACACCACAATAATAACCAATTTCAAAATAAAACAAACTGGTTGTCTTTTATAACTGCAGCGCCTCACGAAGGTAATTATACCCACTGAACATTTACACATTTTGTCACATTAAAACCAGAAACTTCAACGTATTTTTCTGGAATTTTATGTGATATGGAAGTGGAAGGAAAACAGTACAAGGTTTCAAATTACTTGCACAGATAAGAATGTGAACTTCAGTGCAACCATTTGCCTTTAGGCCTTCTCTACGTGATACAGTCTAGCCGTACTAGGAAAATACTCTAGTGACCCCAAAACATCACGATGACCAAGGAACGTAACAAATATAACTGAAGTTGGTTTATTATAAAAAAATCTCAAGGTTTGAACGCTTTACTGTTTAAGCTAACATGATATGAGCTGACAGGCTGGGAAAGGAGAACTATAATCACAGAGAAGCAGATGAGACCTTTGGTAACTCTGGAGGAGCAGCAGAGATTCAAAAGTAAGGTGGGGTAATCTGTCAAAGGAACATCCGTTTCTCTACCAGGGATCTCCAACCCTGAAAAAAACAAGATCATAAGCTCAAATCTGGTAGACCTACAGCCTAAAAGATTGGCAGCAAGGTAAGCTGAATGTAAATGCATGCCATGCGTTTCACATTTTTAATCGTAGAAACATTGAAAAACAGATAAATTTCCTTCTGCTGATGCTCTGTTCTGGTCCGCCATATCAAATACATTAACAGGTCTGTTGTAATAATGTGACAAATTGTGAGATGCTTTAAGGGGTATGAAAACTTTACCAAGGCACCGAATACTTGAGCATCTGGATCCATTCTGCATGAATGGGAGCAGTGGCCTCTAGCTGAACACTGAACCGACTTTCACTGACTGGAACGCGACTCCCAGGCTGATCTTTCCACGTTCGTTTCCAGCCCCGTGAGTCACAACAGATATAAAAACTTAACGTTCACGTTTAACTATAATTGATGGTAAAGAGGTGGGATAGTTAAATATAAAGAGTTGCAACAACTAGGTCTTCTGTGATCTTTGTGTCTAATATTAAATTTACGCTTTGCACGGGATAATCAGTTCAATGTGAGAGCAGTTCAGAGTCCTCTCGCTTTAACAAACTGCTCGCTTGCTGGCGTGTCCGTACCCCGCGATCCCTCTTCCCCGCTCACGACGTTTTGTACGTTCCCCTCAGCGTCTATCACCACCGTGGTCCTCCGCAGCTCCTCGTACTGCGTCTGCCTGTCAGCGACCGCCACGCAGGCTGCTAGCACTTCATCGGACTCAAAGTCGTAGTCCTGCTCCAGCTCGGGGGCATTTAGGATCTGCTTTCTGGTCTCCTCCTCCTGTCTGATCTTCTCCTTGGTGGCCAGCTGCTGCTTCTGTAAGGTCCAAGCCCATTTCAGGTCGTCCTGCCAAAGGCTGCGCTCGGAGGGACACAGGTGGATGGCGATCTGGAAAGACCTCACAGCCTGCGGAGAGAGAGCCGACAGGAGGAAGGTTTTGAGGAAGCAGTGGAAAATGTGAAACGCGAAGGGCAATCGTTCAGGAAATGAGCCGGAAGTCTTTGAGATGTGTGTTCACACAAGAGAAACATGCAGCATGTCTGGGATTACGATCCTAACCTTCTTACCCTTGACAGCTGTAGTTTGTCATGAAGCTAGATCAATATCTCTTTGCCGAGTCGCGACTGGAAGACTGCGTTGAAACAAAATGGCAAGCGTCTCTAGTCGTTCACACAACCAGGCGCCTGCCTTGATAAATGACCATTTGATCCCCACGAAATGGTCAAATCGATTTCATCCGACACGCCAATAAAGTTGACTGATGGTCTTACAAATCAACTCTGACAAATATCAGAGGCCTGTCGAGCATCTCCAAAAGCTAAGGGGCTGGAAAATAAGGTGAAACTCAGCAGAGTTTAGCTCCTTAAATCAGCTGCTGAGGCTCTGACTGAGCTCCGAGAAGTCTGAAGGAAAGTTTTGGGATGCATTTTTGGACTTAAAATGAAGATTAAAAGAAAAGATATGTTAGCATTTTCAATCATTTTACAGAAGAAAGAAGATGGAAATTAGCCATCCGACATATTTACATGTAACTGTTCATTAATAAGTTCAGTATTTTGTTTTCAGATGGGCTTTCCTTTTCTTAAAAGAACAGTAAAGACAATCCGTCATTCACATATTAAACTGGCGTCGGCATCAAATGTCACAGATTTTTCAGAAGCCTCAAGGAGAATCTAGGACCTTACATTTTACTCTTTGATTTCTCAAACACTGAAAACATTTTTGAATCCAATTTGTCTCACGACAGACAGAGGCTAAAGGCTCAAAATAATAAAACATAACAGCTCTGTTGACTACGGTTTCCTGCTATCTGATAAAAGTCTTGCTCTTTCACAGGCAAAATGCACAGCATTCATGTCTGGATGTAGCAAATACAGTTGCCTTTTAAATATTTTCTTACTTTCTTTAATTTTTAAATATCTAATTATGATTGAAAACAGTTGAGTTTGCGTTTTCTCAGGCAATTAGACATCATGCTTTCAATGGCTGGAAACTTATTGGATTTTTGAGTTTCCGTGTGTCATCTCAGAATGCTATTTAGCAAATTATCCTGAGATGAATCACTAAATATACATATGCAAGATGACACTGGGGCTGCTAATCATCTTATTAGAGATCCCCATTTAAAACACAAAGCTTTAATTAAATAAGTTAGCTGTGGTCAAGTAGAAGCAGCTCCTCACAGTCACTCCCACCCTCCACAAAGCTTCGTCAAAGCAAAGGACAGAATCAAGTCCGACATCGGGGAACACACCGATGTACTCGGCTTCACAGCTTTTTATTTTACCAACGTAAAACTCCTGAGCGGTTAAAAGAAACTCAAATCGATGTGAAACAGAAATGAACAGAGAAATAAAAGCTGCAGAATTTGCAGGAATAAATTCTTCAGGTGTATGAACTTGGATGTTGTAACTCACACTGATGTGCAAAAATTATTTTTCACACTGCCACAGTAACTGTTGTTAGGGGGCAACGTATCTAGCAGGTTAGCACACCAGAGTACCGTATAGGAAAATATTGGGTTTAATAGTAGGTTGCAATTAAAATTACTTTTTTTGAAGAAAAAAAAAAAGAAAAAGAAAAAAAACAGGTCAATAAATTTAACCCTGAATACCCATCAAGAGAAAACAGACACCATAAATGCCAACATTTTGTTGACGTGTTGTTTTATTTATTTATTTATTTTTTGCATAGTTTATTTACCCTGAATTGAGTTTACTGGAAAGTAAAAGCAATAACAGAACAGTCAATTAAAGTTTAAAAAAAAAAAAAAAAAAAAAAAGATCATCTGAATTGCCAAACAGGCACAGCCTGAACATGTTGGTAAACCCAATGTTCTAAAACACGACAGAACAAGTTGTTCTAAAAATAGACATTTGTTCTGTCCTACCAAAAGGGCTTCATTATGCGAGGAGGTGTGTCTATATTTAGTTTTGTTTGAGCCTAAGTAACTTTCAACACTTCCCATTGTTGTTTTCCTGGCTGTCGGACAGGTCTCCCGCTCCAAGGCAAGCATGAGCGAAAATAACCTGAAGGGGATTTTTTTATATTTTTTGCCTTAAACCGAGGCCGCTCGGCTGCCGGGAGGGTGGCAATAAAGTGGCTGTGATCCACAGGTTTCACACACGCAAGTCACGGCGCGTTCCGAGGCAATTTAGTCGATCGTCTCGGCCGCAGGCACCTGGGTGCGCTTCATCAGATCAGAGGATGGAAGCTTACAAAAAATACACAAACTAGGACATAGATATTTAATGTGTTGCAGAGTACCATCCAACGCCGGTTTTGATCTCAAAGTTGTTTTTTCAATATAAACACAAATTTCAGATATTGGCAAAACATCCACAAATATGGAATCAGCAAATACTGAGATGGATGGTTTAATGGACAGATGGACAGAATAATGGATAGAATAAAGTCTTGAACTGCATATTTTCCTTCTTCACGCTTTGTGAAACCTTTGGAAAATAAATTACAGACTTTTCCGAAGTGCTTCAAACCGCAGAGGAAACCTGCAGCTTTTCAGTTCAAGATAACAAAATAAGAGGTGAACGGCAGACCAAATGAACATTTCAACCCAGATCATGGACTGGTTGGGTGTAATTCAGATCCATACTGGTGTGTTACAACAGGGAAAAGGCCTGAAGCTATGAAATGCAAATGCTTCTGTTTAATGCGGCAAAGAAATTTCCCCGAAAGCTGCGACTTAGAAAACAACTTGCATGCCTGAATGAAGTCGTATTCCTTAACAATTTCCGAGATCCTTATCACAAAACATTATTTCTTGGAAGCCCGGAAGCTAGTTAATTAAAAAAAAAGATCAAGTTTGAACAAATTAAAGTTTTTTAGCTAGTGTTTCTCAATTTAAAACATAGCTCCTACTGCAAATCTTTTTAACAACATTTCTACATATTCACTTGGCAGAAGCGATTAAAAAAGGTGCATCAGTTGTTGCCTTCTTAAACCAAACCGTTCACCCTCTGAAGGGACCATCGTTACTCACCAGGTCCACCTCTCCCAGGTTGAGCTGTGCCCGGCCCAGAGTCTGCCAGCCCTCCCACCACAGCGGCCTGAACTTCACGGCCATCTCTGCTGCCTTCACAGCAGGAAACACTTCATGCAGAATGGTCAGCACCTGCAGAGGAAACACGCATGGAACAAAAGGAAAGACTGCATCCATGCTTCTGCGTATGCAATGTCATCGAGAAAATACCAATCCACACGTAGGACAAGACATCAAAACTCTGATGGCGACTAGTTGCAGGAGATTTTGCTTTGAGGTGTCGATTAAATACTGGAACATTCTTACGTCTTCACCTCTGAAAGGATCATTAATTGTTCGTGTTACAAACAGTGTGAAAATCACAAGACAAGCGAAAACGATTAGGCGTGAGATGGGAATTGAGATTGTTTTTCAGGTCTTATTTTAGCATGGCAAGCTTTTACGAAGGCTGGTGGTGAGGTTTTCCACAGGCTGCCAATATTTCCAAATCTAGCATGTTTTATTACACCCAGAAGTTGAAAGCTCCAAAGGAGAAAACAAAGTAACTCTGTAGTAAAAAGAAAAGTAATAAAAATCAGCCTCTCTGCTGAAAAGCACTTCTTTCTCTCGCTCTCACAGCCTGAGATGCGCAGAGATGTCTGTCGTAGAAAACCGTTTTCCTTTCACTGTGCTCTTCCCCTGAGGGAAAATCTGAACGCTTAACTGATACTGAAAATAGCTGACTCAGCAACGTCATCTACACAAAAGAGTGTTGTTGTCAGCCCGACTTGGTGGCACTGAGTATCGGGCGTTTACTGACTGCAGAGATTTACAATCAATTGACCAGAAAACGTTGAAGCATCATATGCATCCCTTCAAACTGCTACATGACTTGAATAAAGTCAAACGGTACGTTTCTGGGAATGTTCGATGTCAATCAACCAATCAATCAAGTTTATTTGTAC
>NW_015113086.1:185638-228396 GCF_001443285.1 Poecilia latipinna | reverse complement strand
TCCTCGAGGAATTTTAGTAATCGAGGTACTCGAATCATTCGAGGAATCGTTTCAGCCCTAATTTATACAGCACATTTCAGCATCATGGCAGCTCAAAGTGCTTTACATCATAAAGACATAAAAATCAACAATCGAAACATTACATTCTTCCGTCATTACACATCAAAATGTTGGTTAGTGTTGCATTTACCACGGTCCAAAAGCAATTCTGAACAGATGGGATTTTAGTATTGATTTAAAGGCACTGTTTTACAGTTTTCTGAACGTTCGTTCCAGATTTGTGGTGCATAGAAGCTGAATGCTGCTTCTCTTCGTTTGGTTCTGGGGATGCAGAGCAGAACCAGATCCAGAAGACCTGAGAGGTCTGGAAGGTTGACATGACAACAGCAGATCTTTAATGTATTGTGGCTCCTAAGCCGTTCAGTGATATATAAACTAACAGTATTTTGAAGTCTATTCTCTGAGCTTCAGGGAGCTGGTGTAGGGACTTTAGAACCGGTGTGATGCTCTCTAACTTCCTGGTTTTAGTCAGAACGACAGCAGCAGCGTTCTGGATCAGCTGCAGCTGGAGGATTGATTATTTTTTAAGGCAGACCTGTGAAGACGCTATTGCAGTAATCAATGCAACTAATGCGACATTAGTCCTCTAATCCTGAAAATGTTCTTCAGGTGACAAATCTGCGATAAAATATAGCATAAATCAATATGTGATTTAAAATTTTAGGCATCAAAGTCAGGTGAATTTTCTCCATCTGCCATAATAGGAAGGGATCAATATTCAGTTTCTTTATAAAGTTTCAATAAAAGGTAAAACCTTCGCAAAAATTTATTTGCAAAAATGTTAGTTTTTGTCATTTCAATATAAAGCAAATGGCTCCATACCTAGAGCCTATATAAGGTTTACAATTAACCACATGTTCATAAGGAGCAGAGTGCAAAGCAGCAGCACCGTCATAGGCTTTAAATTTCTTCCTGGAGTTAACTTACATCTCCCCTGACCCGCGCTCACACGTATCATTGTTGAAGTGAACTCGTTCCCCCTCCTCAATCTCTTAAACGCTACTGTGGTGTGAGCTTACCAGCTAGATTTCTGTCTGTGATATATTAACCATACAGTTCTTGATTGAGGAGGGAGGGGGGGGGGCACCCTCTTTCAAACCAGAGGTTTTACATATCCTGACAGCACTGATCCATCTGATACTTCGTAGGTTCTGAAGCAATTCACTCTCGAGTGTACAGGGCCGTGACACGGATTTTACACAGCCGTTATTTATGAGACAACGATGAAACCAAAGTGCAAAAGCTGTGTTTGAAAAACTAACTGCAACCTATAATTTAGCAGCTTGTAAAATAAACTTTAGCAGCAATGAGCCGAAATTTTGTGAGGCCTTGTCGGCGTCTGTCACCCCAGAGGGATGGCGTCCCCCTCGGCTTCTTTGCAACACCACTTCAGTTCACCGAGTTCATGCAGACTTCTTAACATCCCACTACAGCGTCTCGATCATACTTGACAGGGCCACTGCACCAACTACATCATTTTCTTTAAAAGGAGCAAGCTGGCTCAACCAACAAGTCAACTCCAGTGACTACAAGCTGCCCTACAAACGAGGCCAGTTATATTTCACCAAAACTATATTATCTCCAATGCTAAATTACTTCATGCTACTAAGTAGCGGCGGGTTCCACCGTATGATGGAAACACGTAAGACGAGGAGGTGAAAGCTGTACAGATGATAGCAGCTTTAGACGTGCAGGAAGCCGGATGTGTTGGGCACAATAAAGATTAAACTGAACAGACACAAAGTACTGAAAGGAAGAAGAATAAGAAGAAGAGCGTCAGCATCATCAAGCACGTCATCTGAGCAACGGTGCGGATCTGAGGTATGTCGGCTTATCTTCGTTTTATGGACGTAGAAGCATCAAGTAGTAGAATAACTAACCGGCGCTGCACACAACACACATAGAAACGCTGAAACAATCAAAGTAACCTGAGGTCGGTGTGTGTGTGTGTGTGTGTGTGTGTGTGTGTGTGTGTGTGTGTGTAAACTTGTCATGGCTTGAGAAGAAAAAAAACAACACAAAAACAGTTTGGGGTAGAGTTTCTCCAGGCCTGGTCCACTAATGATTTCCTTCTCAAATTTCCTGTAATGGATAATATTATATTAGGCATGGAATACTCAACGTGATGAGAATGACTACGGTTACAAGGAGAGGGTTTATTGTGTTAGCCTATATTGTGTTAGTTATAGTAAATGGATAAATAACGGGAAGAGGCCCATTTTGCCCGACTGCATCCTCCAACTTCAAGTCTGTTCTGCTGAGTTCAGAAATGATTTTCTTTTTTTCCTGAACACGAGCGAGAGATTAAAACCAGAAATGAAATCATAGACGCTAAAGTGCAAACACAAACAGACAGAGAAGAAGAAGAAGAAGAAGGAGAAGGAGAAGGAGAAGAAGCAAAAACATGGAAACGGATTCAGTATAGATTAGTCTGGCAGAGTGGTGTCGGAATCGGGTTCAATCTCCAGCTGATGACACAAAATGGACAAGTTTCTAAAAGCGTTTTCACTACTGGCTTGGTGACGATTAGAGGTGAACGTTCACAAATGATGAGAGAAAATGTGGCTCTTACTGTGGCTTGCGAGAACAGTCATACCACTCGACTCCTTACATGTCGAATAACGACGAAAATATTCAACATTTTATCTTTGGATTCTATGTGAAAGACCAACATGTAGTGATAAAAGTGAAGTGGAAGAAACTGACCTCTGACTAAGAAGGATGGCCATGCATGGAAGGCAGTTTGTCAGACTGCATTTTATTTATGGGTATCGTATTAAGTTGAATGCCATTGTTTTCAGATTTTTACTTGTTAAAAAAAAAAAGAGATAGCAACCTTTTAGAGCCACAAAAGGAACACTACCCTTTAAAACCAGAGTATAGAAATACCAATTTTAAAACGGTATTTGCTAAAGAACCATAGTTTTACTTTTTATTTCTAGGTTTTAAGAGGAAAAAAAAACAACGAAGAATTAACTTATTTTCCCGAATTCCTCCCAGTTTGTGATCCAATGATAAAACTAATAGTGCACTATTAGTGCTAAAGAATGGCTAAAGATGGTGGTGGCAGCATTATGCTGTGGGAATGCTTTTCCTCAGCAGGAATAAAGAAGCTGGTCACAGTTAACAAGGAAACAGGTGCAGCTAAAAACATTCTGGCTAGCAAGTGCACAAGACTTTACACGGGGCTGATGTGTAAACCTAAACATGCAGCCGGAGATGCAGTGGAACGGTTTAGATTGAAGCACATTCAAGAGTTTGATGTGCAGCGACCTGCAGCGTTAGCCACAGATAAAGTTGGTTCAAAGCAGTATTGACTCAGGGCAGCTGGATACAAATGCAAACCACATTTTTCAGGCTTTCAATTGAAAAAAAAAAGGGAAAAAAAAGAATCATTTTGCTTTCACTTCCCAATTATACTCTTCATTGTCTAGCTCTGACATATACACTAATTTAAGTACATAAAAGCTTATCAATGGGACGTGACAAAACCCTCATGAATGCAGCAGCAGGGAAATGACTGAGAAACCAGTAAGTTGGTAAATATATACCTGAGACTTCATTTCGTACAGCGGAGAGCTGTCTGGAGTCAGCTGAATAGCCTCATCCCACTTCTTAATGGCCTCCCAGTGCCTAAAAAAAACAACACACACACTCATCTCTGTGATTCCTTACAACCATGACTGTCCTACACTAATAAGACACTTTTAACTGAATCAGCACGGCTTTGTTTTACTGTCTCAGCTCAAAGATTTTATATACGTTATGTAACTAAAACACAGTTTGCTTTGTGGATATAATGAGGAGATTTGCGCTGATCATTTCTGCAAACAGACATTTGTGAAACACATCTGAGTCATGCTTCAATTGAATTTGATCCTCTCCCCACAGCAGATCTTTTTTTTTTTCTTTTTTTTTTCTGAGTCCCATTTATATTTATGTCTTGGTTTCAGTTAAGTAAGGATTTCCAAGAGCTCATTGCTTAATTGAAACATAAGTAGATTTGTCGTTTTTAATAGGTCAAACGTTTCCCAGAACAATCTGCGTTGTGCAACACCTGTCCATCGGCCTGACAGAGTGGCAGAGGTAACAAAGGCTGCGAAGGCTTAAACAAACAGACAGGTTTCTGCAGTTTAAAACAGGCTGCAAATCAGAGTCTGCGAGGTAGCAGGGTTGACGACCGCTTGAGAAAAACCACTAAAATGTAAACAGGATTTTCATAAATTTGGCTATAAGACACATCGACAAGTCCCGATCCAGGCGGCTGTCACCACGGGTTTCAGCCGTTTTACATACGTTCGTTTTCACAGCACAGGTTTACTTTTCGGAATCGACATGTCCAATCTGTGAAAAGCGTCACTTCAGGGTCAATATTGACAAGTTTCCCCAAACAGGGGGAAACAAAGACTGAGGTGGAGTCATTAGTTTGGCCTTCTCGCTGTCGTGTCAGCAGCTTTCACCGCTTAAAACGAGACGGATGACCCAAAAAATCCGAAAGCAATTAAGACCACACAATGAGGCAATTAACATCGATCAGGTGAAACAATATCTTCATAAATCATTTGAGTGGATTTATTGGGAAGAGAGCTGAGTGAGGAACTAGAAACTGAGGGAGGGCAGAAACCTCTGTTGCATGAAGGAAAGGAGGAAATTAAGCAATGTAGCACATGAGGCAAGGAACAAAAAAAAAAAAAAAAAGCTTTTCATAATGAATTTGATATTTTTATCAGTCAAAAGTAGATTACAGAGAGGAGGCACTAATTCTCATTTCATTTACAGATGTAAACAAAAGTTTGAAAAAAAAAAAGACAGGAGCTTTGCAGCTCGTCTAAATACAGAAAACCGTAGAGAAATAGGAAGTTGTGACAATTCAACACACAACAATCCAAAGGAAAAAAAAAAAAGAAAAAAAAAGAAGAAGCTCTCCCCTCACATGATGAAGCGTACGAGGGTTACTAGGGTCAAAGTTTTGGAGGAGTTAAAAAAGTTTCTTTCACAACCTGAATGTCGCCAAATTTGGCTTTTGTAGAAGCAAAAACCAGTCAGACATTTGGACACAACTTCCCCTTTAGCTGAACGAGGGAGGCGACATCACTCCTTTTCAGATAAGGCTATTTTAAACCTGTAATTAGCAAGCTATGAGTTGCCAAGGAGTTAAAAAAAAAAAGTTTAGGAATAAATTAGAATTCATAAAAAATGTGTTTACAAACATAAATAATTGCTTCAAAATGTATAAAACACATACAGTTAAGGTAAAAAAAAAAATGTTATGCTCTTGTATTGTACAAGTAAAATTATTTACGTTGAACAAAAACAGCTTGTTTCTGTTAACAAATGAGGGAGGTTCACTCAAAAGAATAAAAAAGAAAATAAATAAATAATATCTGTAATATACATGCTTCCACTTCGCTTGGTAAAAGCGTCTGGACCCTCAGCGAATGAGAAACAATTGGCTGCTGGAAGCACGTTGAAGTTTTAAACGATTTGATTTGGTTTTAACCAATCACTAAAGTCTTCGCTAGCTCCATCACGAAGGAAGCCACGCTGTGAAGCTTACCGGAAATCATATGCGCTGTAAAACACCCCGTGGGGAGCAAGGGCCACGGCATCTTTGACAGCAATAACATGTCTGAAACATTCCTCTGCTTCCGACTTTAGTTGCTCAATATTTAAAAGCGTTGCCGACACGCTTTTAAATCGTATCTGATTATTTATCTTCAGGGATGTGCTGCTGGTTTTTGAGGCCGGAAGGCCCCCAATGGCATCGCCGACTCAGAAAAAAAATACATGTTGATATAATAAATATTAATTAATCAATACATTCAAATATAATATTGAAAAGATCAAATTAATTATTGAATTCATTAAATGTTAAAATAATACAGAATTATAACATATTCCTGTACTGACTCACCCATCAGTACCAGCTAGCAAGGCTCAAACTGTTACAGACAAGGCGACTGGTCCGTATTTGAGTTGCTGTGCAGATTAACCAACCACACCTCAAACCTCATCCTTATTTTATTATCAAATGCAAAAATGTTTATCTGACAAACCTTTTTGTGATGAGTGGTGGCCTTCATTGCCCCAGACAACAACCCTGCAGACAAGCTGCTTTTTGACAACTTTTTTAAAAACATCTTTATAATAACGTGCCGCAATGAAAGCCTTGTGTTTTTACTGATTACGATGAAGTCAGAAAACAAGTAAACAGAAAGGCAAATATAACTCAAAAAACCTGAGGATGACATCAGAAATACCGAATAAAAATACCACAGGATGAAAGCCAAAGATTTTTGGCAAACTGTGAGAAAGTCTAATGATAATAATAATAATAATAATAAAAAAATGACGTAAAGCATTAATAGCAGGATATTAGGCTGTAAATATGTTTCTTTTTCACAGCAGGGTGCAGCAGCTGACACTCTGGGTGTAAATTATGGTGCACTCAACAAATAAAAAGTAACGGCCGGTGTAAGACACCCACATCCAATCTAGATAAATATTAACTACTCACTGGTAGTAAAAGCACATGAAAATAACTACAGAAAGATTCCCAGAGGCTCAGATCAGACACAAGGCCCAAGGAGCTCCCTGATTACACCAGAAACATTCAAACCTCTGTAATAAGAAACTCACGTCAGAGGCCAATGTTGCTGGAGACGAAAATGCACCGTCACCAACATCCCCGAACAGACAAAACCTCAAATCTCTAAGGAGCCATTAGGCAGCACCAAGCATCATTTCCAAGCAAAATCCACTTTCTCTGGGCAAACGTGGTTACAGGCAGCAACTGAAGGCCACAACATCACGTCCTCTGCGCTAACAGGGTTTGTACAAAGCAACTGTTCTTTTTGACTGAAAATGGCCAATGGGTATAATATGATAGATGCACAATAAAGATCAAGAGGCCTCTGAACTTGGCCCTCCAAAGTAATGCAAAGATACCAAGTGTAATGGTACTGCATTTTCCCCACTCCATTATTGTTACAACACAAATATTATAATGACATCAGGTGATAGAATCAAGTTTCACAGAAAGGTTTTTAAAATCTCCCCCAGGCTTGATCAGCAGGCTGTTTTATGTCCTTTGCTTTTAAAGTTTATGGTTAGTAAAATAAGAGCTATGTTAGCTGTGTACAATACTGCCATCTCCCGGACAAATGGCAACAGCACGCCGTTCTGCCCAAATTTAAATTTTTATTTAATTCTTTGCCTCTTTTGTTTGGGGCGGTAAGCAAAAAGTATGCAACTAAAAATATTTCTTGATTCATTTTACTTTAACAGAAGACTGCTACGGTTGTATTTCAGGCCATCCTCACACAATCAATCAGAAATGTGCATGCATAACCTTCTTAAAAACACATTTAAAGGACTGCAATATTGCACCATGTGATTCGCATCAATATTTCTATCTGTGTGACGCTTTTAAAGCAGTCAGTAAGGTGCCACAATGACAGGGTGCGAATGCATCAGGTGCTCTCACCTGCCCTCCTCAGCCAACAGGGTCCCCTCCTCTTTCAGCCTCTTGCTCTTTGCGGCACAGTCCTCCAGCAGGATCTCCCTCTTCCGCTTGATGGCGTGCAGCCAGTCCACCTCTTCATCCTGACCCGCCTCACCATCACCTTCCGTTCGCTCGTCCTCAGTCTCAAACTGCTGGACCACAGACTTTGACACCTTCTCGCCAATCTTCCTCTTCCAGCCAAATGAGGCCATCCTGAAAGACAATACTTTTATTCTGAAATGCTAGTAAAGAAGCTAATAAGTTGATGTTACAATCAACAAGGTGGCTGATGTGCACAACGTGTTTCAACTGTTTTCAAGTGGTAAATACTGGTTTATTTAATTACAATGTGAAACATGTCGTGAAGACTAATTTGATCAAAAAGCTTTTAGCTAGCGTTAGCATTGATAGCCTAGCTGCTATGTTATAGTTCCGACACAAAAGACATTAGCTTCGCAAAACAACACTTTATTCTGACTGAGCATTAATGAAAGTAGAGCCACTAGAGTGATGTTCAAACATTTATAGGAGCTATGCACACACATACATTTACAGCTGTCCCGCATATATAAACTAATGCGCAAAACCTAGCTGTCGGCCATTGTTTTTAACCTTTAATGGTGCTTTCAATGTACATTGAAGAACCAGAATCTTAGACATTTCGCCATCATTTTACAAGATCAAAAAATATATTATTTGACATGTTTCTATTTATAAATAACTCTTAACAAAATAACTTTCCCTACTCTATTTTGAGTACAAAGGTACTTTCACGTGAAGAAACCTTAAATAGATGCGTCAGAACCATGAACTTAACAAGGTGGTTTTTCGTTTTCCCCGTAAATGCAGCATCACCCGGAAGGTGTTTACAGCTTATTTCAAAATAAAAGCAACCTGTAAATTTAAAGGTAACAATCAGTACTTCTGAAAATGCTTCAAATTTAAATATTTTTACAATATCTTCCGTATATTTACAGTTCATTAATATATTGTTCCTTTTATATGTTTTAGAGAAACTTTACACTTTTTCCCACTGTAATATTTCTGAAAGATAATTTATTCATATGAAAGTCTGAATAAGAGCTATAAAATTTTAAAGAAACTATCAAACCTAATCTAGTTGCCATTATAGAACCATTCATTCAGAATAGCTACATAAAAAGAAAAACAAAAACACTTCCAAACAACAGAATGCAATTTATTAGCAGTTTATTAGCCAGTTGTGTATACAAATGATTCAACACTTTCCATTTAGATTTACACTGCTCAATCTGGTAGGGACTCCCTTCACACCAAACAAAAATAGAGCAATATATTGAAGATATTCAACCAGACTGTATTGAACAGTCTTCTAGGACACTTTCCATAATCTCTCAAAGAGTTACTGTTTTTTGCACACATTCATCTTTCCTACAAAACCCATCATGTAAGGCATGACAAGTTTTGATAATCTAGACTTTCAAGAAACCCTTTAAAAATAAGTACTATTTTAAACCATGTCTACAACACTATAAACTGTCTTTGCCCTTTTTTTTCAGCCTGTGGTTTAAAAACTGAGACATCAAGATCAAATATGAACTGACTAGTTTTGGGTGGAAACCTTTCATACACCACGAGAGAACATGATCACAATTATTGACACACTTTGCAATTTTAGTCATGATCTGAACTTATTTCCGAGTTGTTAAAAGCTAAACACCAGTAACCGGTGACTTTCTGAAAGGGGTGACTTTAAAAAAAAAAAAAAATCAAACTGGAGGTCAGACTTTTATTCATTTTGTAAATAAGTATTAAGTTTTTCCAAAACCAGTTTAAATGTGTACTACTGATGTAAGACTAACAACATAAGCCGTGGACATCGATCTTTAAAAACTGCAAAAGGTGCCAATATTTCTGACCAGCACAGGAATAAAATTTCAAGCATTAAAAACAGATGAACAGTACTAATAAGGATAAGGCAGCCAAACAATTACCACTCACAACTTTTAAGACTGAACAGGAAATGGAATGAGATGTCTTCTATTTAAAGACATACCTGTGACTTTAAGTCTGCAAGCTTAGTGTCCAGATAAACCTTATCAAATATAAATCTGTCACACGTTTACCATCTTAGGAAAAACGTTTCGTCCTTAACAATTTACAGTACCAAATAAATTCAAGTGAAGTCTGGAATAAAATGCCAAATTTAAAAGGAATGTGAGAGCAATTCAAAAATAAAAATCTGAAGGAAAAAAAAATGTGTATGTATTCACCGACGAACTTTCCACATATCTGCTGTTACTGCTACTACTTGTTTAAAATTAGGCCTTGAGGTCTGTATACATGACTGATTGGCATTTCTGAAATGAATGTAGGCCAAAGGCATTTCACTCAGTAATCATATTCATATCCTATACTTTATCCCAAAACATAAAAACTCCAAAATCAATTTGTCCATCTAACACATGAACATTTAAAATGATATATTTCTAGATTTGTGTGTCATAGCAAAACACCTCTTAAATTGGAAAAGCAAGCTAGTTATCTAGAAAAACAATCAAGTATCAGAATAATTGTGATTGAGGGCAACAAAACTGACAAAGACCTAAAAACAGTAAAAAATAAAATAAAGAAAAAGAAAGGAATATATATTCATATATGTCTAATATCCAGCAGTAGAATTTAATGCAAGAAAAAAAAAATCAAATTCTATTACAACCAAAACCTCCTCCACTTAATGCATTGATAAATATGTTCACGCCTTTATATATAAAAATGCAGGGGGACAAACAACTTCAAACAATTGTTTTGTTTTGTTTTTTTTTTACAAAGAGGACAAGATCATGAACATTTAAGTATTTGACAGAAACAAGAAAACCCTACATACATCTGATGAAGCATCCTTTTTTTTTTGTCCCTGACACACTGCAGACATCAAGGGTCACTGCACGTTTTGGGGTCCAACTGAAAGCGATGGGCATGGAAAATAGTGCAGTGCCCCAATACATCTGCAATGCCTCTCTGATCCCTACTAAGAAAAGAAATAAAAAATACAAGCAGCAGAAAATTAAAGAAAGTTGTGCAAAAGTGCTTCCTGCCTCCTATGACTGCCACTCAATTTTTAACCCCCCGCCCACCTACAACCCGTGGCTTCCTCCTCTGCAGGCCCAAAAAAAAAAACAAAAAAACGAGATTTTGTTCTCTGTACTGATACGTGCGCCTTACAGGCTATAAGTACAGACCGTTCAGTGTAATTACTTCCGCATATAGTTGTACTTGGGATGTGGGCATCTGTTGTTAGGACTGACTTGGAAATTCAAAGGCCCCCCTCTTCTTACCCGCCCCTCTGAAATGTTCTGTCCTAGTTAAGTAGCACGTGATTCCTCTTTCTTCAACTCCTACAGACCCAGTCAGCTCGGTATACCTCCCGCTACAGCTCAGGGAACGCCAACCTGCATCAGTGCCATGGAACAATCACTTCATCCTCAGCCTGGATAAAGTGAGCCATGAATCGGTTGCATGCTTATTGCTATAAAGACACTCAGAGAGAAAAAAGGCTAGCGATGATTGTTTTGCAAGCTATCGTGCAAGTAGTTTAATAAGATTTGCGCACATCTCAAAGAACTCGATGGTGTGGCTCCCCGGTCGGGGGGCGGGCGTGCTGTCAGCGCCACCCGACGAGTCGACGGATGAGGTCAGAGAGGAACCTAGGGAGCCTTCGGCGGTCTTGGTGGGCTGCACAGTGCTGGAGGTGGCCGAAACGTCTGCTCCCTCTGCGTCGCTCTTTACTGTGGCGCGGTGGTTGCCCACGGACCCAGAGCGGAGAGGGGTAGCAGTTCCAGATTTAGTCTCCAGCATGTCATCTGATCGGCACAAGAAAGGCTACGTTTAACAAGGAAAAAACTACAAAACTGACAAACACACACACAATAAAAGATTTAAACTATTCTCCTGAGAGATTAACAGCACTGACTAGCAAGGGTGCAACAATATCAGCAACTGCGAAATACTGATTAGAATTTGTCATAAAACGCATACTGTGAGGTTTGTAAAATCTTCTTTTGTGACAAAGAGATAGGGGGAATCTTTGGTTGAATCCCACAGGACACTCCCTACCACTAGCAACCCCCTCCCTCCATCCCTTGGCATTTCATTCAGGAAGTGGTTCACATGCTTTACTGAGAAATAAAGCATTCCTCCAAACAGCATGATCAGTTCTCACTAATCTCTATTACATAAATATATATCCCCATATGAGTTGCATAAACAGTCCAGCAGCAAATATTTGTTGTTTTGCTGGGACAAAAAGATGACTTTAAATAAACCCAGTTGACAAAGTACATGGATTTTTGTCAATGTTATACCAATACACCAACACAAACATATAGTATGTGTTATATTGTCTTAAAATAACAGACTGTAATGAGAATACTAATCTTGAAATATGTTTGGAGTACACTGATGTGTGGTCTGACGGCAAACATACCGAAGTATTCAAATCTTTATAAACTTAGTATAATCATGTTTCATTAGGTTTCAGGATATTTTCTTTGCATATATCTTAACAGAAATTAGTTTCTTTTTTGCTTGTTAAGAAAAAAAAATGGCATTCAGGCTTAGTTTTCCAGAAAAAGTTCTAGTGAATCTGGATTTATAGGTATCACTCTAATAACCAGCATTTGCATTCAGTTTAGACCCTACATCTTTTGCAATAACCAACAATTTATATTTTTAAGCTGCTAAGCTGCAAGAGCAAGATTCTTCAGTCTTTTGCAAGAGGTCAGCTTTTATCATCCCCTAGTGGTTTTCTAGCATCCTTTGATGGCAATCAAAGGCACTAAATCGCACAAGAGGTTTCCTTGTAAAAATCCAAGCAAGACCGACCACACATAACTTTATAAAAATTTGCCCTTTGCTTTCAAAACATTAAGCTTTCACAACATGTTTTTTTTTTTGGCACGATCTACAATTGGACATTGCTAACACATCAGGTCAGCCAGGGTCAAATTTTAGCCTCGTCCCCTTTAAACAGCACGTCTGTGGCGTTTCAAACTGCCCACAAAAACACTCCTAACATTTTCGTTTGAAGTCGTTGCCAAGTCCATACAGACAACCAAAAGCCCTCGTTTTTCAGTCAATCATTAATGAAGTCTACACTAGAGCAGCGCACTGCAGGATACGAGTCAGATAAACAACCCAAATATATACAGCTCAGGTTTTGCTAAGATAGCTAGGTCAACATAAATATGCCATTAATGTGCTATATTTTTATTAACAAAAAGCAGAGTTAATTAGCTCAATAAAACAAACATTTAAAGAACAGACAAACACAGGGATGAGTACTTTTAAACCATTTTCCATAGAAGTGCAGCAGATCTTAAAGGGTTAATGAGTAAGGAAATGCTTTAACATGGGTGTCAAAGGTCAAAAATACAAAGTTTCTTTCCATTTCTTTTAATTGAGGTTAAATGTTTGCATCTGTGTTCACAATTACAAAAATTTTTTTTCTAATGACTGAATTAAACATCTCGTCCGATGCGTGCCATCTAGTTGAATTAATTAAAGACGAAGCGAATGGCGCATTTTAAATGATAAAAGAGTGAGATCCACAGCAGCGGGTAAAAAGTAGAGAATGCTGTGAAGTAAAGTGGAAGTTTAAGTGCTTTTATTTTGAAGAACATAACATTTTTAGTTCTTCAAAAAAAGTTTTTTTTTTTTTTTTTTACTGACCCAAAGACAGATTCTTTACTAAGTTCAGTTTTTCAAATATGCATTTGTTCACTATCATTCAGACACAGCTAAAACAAAAGAAACCCTGAACATTATGAACCCATATTAGCTCGATGTCTGCAAATGTTCCTGGCTAAGAAATGAAAAGCACCCATTTGCTGCAGAGCACATCTATGTTCCCCTGCCTGACTGGTGATCAGTGGACAACTGATACCTCTATTGAAACGAGAGTCTAAAACCTCGAGTCCAAGAGTCAAGCATTTAGAGTGTAAATATATACCCAATTTCAAACCAATTTTTATGGCTCGTTGCTGCGACTTGAGAAAACATATCTGACTCATCAATAAGTCCACAAGCTGATGGCTAGTATAAGTGGGCCCTTGTGTTTCCAGATTGGCGTAAAAATTTGGCCATCTTCTTCACAGGAACAGACAATCTTACAAAATGCAGCTTTAGGTTGAGACATCTTTAGGTTTGTGCGGAAGACTGAATGAGGTCAAACACAAACTAATACCGTCCTAATATGCAGAACTGAGTGGAAGAACTTACCATCTATGCTACGAAAGTCAAGGAGGTAGGTTCTGCTGTCCACCTGGTAGAGTTGAAGGCTCATCTTGGTTTGCATTCCTGTGATAGGATTCTTCCTCCTCACACGCAGATAATATGGATTAACAACCTAGAAAGAGCACGAAATTAAAGACTGTAAACACACAATAAGGCAGAATCGGTTTATTAAAAACTGCTAACGTTGGACGTTTTTCCCCCTTACCTTCCACTCGTAATCCAGCTGTTTCATTGCACGGCACACTTCGGTCATAATGTCGTTGGGTCTGCTCTGACTGCGGATCCCCAGGTGCCACTTGGCTCTCCGTACGCCTTGGTGCTTGGACTTCTGGGGGTTCAGTTCGTCCAGTGTGTGGCGAGACCTCGGAGGAGGCTCCGCCACGAAGATGGGTAAACGCTCGGGGTGGGGCTTGATGATTCCAGCCACGTCGTCCAGAAAATTGTCGGGCGGGCTCGAGGCCAGGTAGAAATCCTTGGCCTCGCTCATGATGCGCCGATTGTCGATGATTAGGTGGTAGGCCACCGCTAACGGGTCCTGGTGGTTGCGGCTGTAAATGCAGGAGAGAACCTCTTCCTCGGTGCACTCAAACTTCTCACAAACTTCTTTCAAGGCCTCGTCATCAATCATGTTGTTGCTGTAGGAGGGGTCCTCAGGAAACAAGTACTTTGGCAGATCTTGTTTGAACCAATCGTCCTCACTATAGTGGCGAAATGAACAGACCGAGGGGTTGAGACGTGCTAAAGATGTCGTCTTTATAATCCAAAACAGAACATAGGCAATAATGATATTGTATTTTTGGCTTACCGGATCTCTTTAATAGTTGCCCTTTTCATTGGGTCCACTTGCAGCATGTGTTTAAGGAGGCTTACTACTGAGGGGTTCAGATACTGCGGCGTGAAAAAGATCCCATCGCAGATCTTTTTAAAGAGTGTTGGCACATGGTCGTCATCGAAGGGGAGCGTCCCACACAATAACGCATACAGAATGACACCACTACTCCATATATCCACCTCCGGACCGGCGTATAACCTGAGGACAGGTGTAAAAAAAATATATATATGCGAGACTCAAAGCAAAGTTTGACTTTCAGGGCTAATTTTCCACTTGAGAACTGGTTCGTTACCTTCCTGAGATGACCTCTGGAGCAGCATAGTTTGGAGAACCGCAACTCGTTCTCAGGAACTCTCCGTCTGACATCATGTTTGACAAACCTGCACAGAATGTTGAATTGTTAATGCATTAAAAGGTTTGGTGTCATGTTAGAATCACAAACCTCAATTGGAGATGGATCAATGCAATATTTTTTTTTTATTTTTTTTACAAATAAAAAAAAAAAAAATAAAAAGGACAACAAGTCCCCCTCTCTACATTTCTCTTCTAGCAGGCTCAGGGGAGCTGACCAGAGTTTGTGGGAAAATAAAGTTAGCAGTTATAATGTGAAACATTTCAAAGGAAACTCAAAGGCACATCTGCAGTTAATTTTGCAATATTCAAATTTACTCAAGGATTCACAAGCTATTCATCATGTCTCTCAGAATAATAATAAAAAAAAAAAACCCAGCAACCTTCAATCTTCACCTTTTAGTCCCACTTGTTCTTCTTCATGGTGTAATGAACATAAAAGACAGTAATGCTATGGCTCTGTTTGCCAAACAAACAGCAGTAGTAAAGTTCCCGGAGTTTATTTGACCTCATTGTTACAACTCATGGTCAGGCTACCTACAAGGAGAGGAAATCTCCTATCGCTGGCAGCAAGAGTAAATCTGAGTCATAGATAAAACAAATGCAATAACAAAGTAAAGCTGGTGTAAGTTGAAGGTCGAGCTTGGGAGTATTTCCTGTGACAAAGAGGAATTTACCTTCCTCCATTACATATTCAGAACTTTTCCAACTATAGCTTCACGTTTACTCTCACTGTGCACTGACGTTCTCTTTTCTAGGATCAGGCAACATATTAGCCAATTTTCTGGTAAACAAGCCAGAGCTGCTAATAACTGAAAAGCCTGCACTATTATTCTATTTCAGCATTCATGACTGTTCCTAGACTAACACATATCAAACAATGCCTGCTCTTAAAAACATCACGCCAGAAAATGCTTGCAGAGCAACCTGAACCCTCACTGGCTATCCTTTTACTATAACGACAACGGCGCCTCTTATCCAAGCCTGCCAGGTGAAGTGTAGCGTACATACCGAAATCTGCAATCTTTGCATTCATGTGCGCATCGAGCAGCACGTTCTCAGGTTTGAGGTCTCTGTGCACCACCATGTGCCGGTGGCAGTAATCTACCGCTGATATGATCTGCTGGAACAGTCGCCGACTCTCCTTCTCTTCCAACTGATGGATCAGAAATGACCCGTTAGCGTTCACACAGGCCAATCAACGTAAAACACGACAAGTTGATCTACAACTCTTAGATCCTCTTCTGTATTGTCATGTCTTACCTTTCCATTTTTGCAGATGTAATCGAAGAGCTCTCCACCTGAGACATACTCCATGACCATGAAGATATCTGTAGGGGTGCTAATAACTTGATACCTGCAACAACAGTAACGAAAAAGATTAAAATCACATGAGTTATTGACAGCTGAGGAGCAGAACTGACTCAAAACAGCTCAGATGGCAGGAACTTCATTTCATATCGTGCCAAAGAAGAATCAGACAGACATGAATATTTGACTTGACGTGTCAAAATACGTCTACAACTGAGTTTGAGCTATAAAATGTTAGGGAAATTGTAAGATGAAAGCATTTAAATCTAATCCATCATGTTCAATATGTTTTAGGCGCACCTTTTCTTGCATTTTAAGGATGCAATCAGTTACAGCTTAATGGTAGATCAAAGCTTGTAAGATTGTACACCGTTAAGTGAGAACCAGCACCTGGTTTGTGTCCGGTTTGCAAACACACACACACACACAGAGTGTTGTACTGATCTATAACCCCGTCTAAACTATGGTAATGTCACCTTTAGCTCATTTCTAAGTAGAAGCTGTGCTGAATTCACAGAAAATGCTCTGAACTTTGATGCTGTTTAATCGTAAAAACATCAGTAAAAACCAAAAGGCTTTAATAGCAGAAGCAACAAAACCCTTAACGACTTTAATGTGGAATTTGCATTCAAAGCAAAAACAAACAAAAAAAACAGCATAAGCAAATGTCCTTTCTGATATGACATATGATATCAATTATTGAAGCATGTCACATTTGATATTCCCTCCTAACACGAGATTCTGCAGCTGTCTCGATTCATACAGAAACAAACTTTTCTAAACTTATTCTTAGCTCTAGAGCAGTTTGCTGAAGGCCGATATAACATTTGTATTTTTCTTCTCTGTTTTGATACGACTCATTGATAATTTGCCATGCAACACATTTCAGTTCAGTTCCAGTTAATTATGCGGACGATATTTACAGAAGGCATTCGCCCTGCTTCACAAAAGTGGTACTTTGTTCTAAATGCTGCAAAAATGAATGAGAGTTAAGTGTCTTGGAAAGCAGGGGATATCTGATCATCTCGGATGGCTAAGAACAAGAAAATAGGTTGTGATTTTTAACAAGTGGCCTTGGAAATTGCATAGCTAGCTGGAGTTGTGGGTAGCAAATAAAAAAAAAATCATAAAAAGTTTACAAACAACAGAAATCAAGAGTTAAGCTTGGTTAACAACTCCTGATCTGATTTGAAAACGCCTTGATTAGAATCATGAGCCTAAGCATTATATTTAGTTTACATGTTTTTGTAATTCAAACTTTTTTAAAATCTCTGATCTGAATTTTGTTTTGTACAAGTGGCTGAATGCTGGTGCCGTTTCTATGTCAACCAGAACATCCGAATCCTTTGTGTTTAAATAGAAGGTAACTGGGAACAAGGGAAGAAATGTATTTGCCTCCCATCTAAGCCCTTAGCTTAGCTGGCTTAAGTGAGTTGCTTAGAGCTGGTGCTCCTCTTCCTCATGCGATACTATTAAAGTGGATGAAGGAGGACACATTTCAGGTGGCTTCTATCGCTGATTTCTTTGAAAGATACCCCTCACATTCAACAGATATTAAGCAACCAAATGTGCTTCTTTTTCAATCAGAGTATGTTTACATATCAATCTGACACTTTCTTCTTATAAAGCTGCACAATCTAGTGAAATTCAATAGTTATCACAGTCTTAATGTGTACAATGTTACATTTGCACAGGAAAGACTGGACACAACATTTGATTGGATATTATATTTCAGGTGATTTAAAATCTGCCTGACAATAATTGGCAGATTGGATTAACTTTTATTTAACAATAAAAATGCACTTTTATGTTTTCCTCATATCATGCATCTCCAAGTTTGAAGCTCATCATTAATCTGAACAATCCAAAAGGAGAATGTCAACGGAGAAATGACACCAAAATAAATTTTATTAAAGCTCAATGTACTGTACTAGGTTTACCTAGTTAGCAAAACATGCCCCTTTTCTATCTGATTTATTTCCTCTGGCCAAAGATATGCCTGTATAAAAATTGCCACCATGATTGTTGATTTAAAATACTAAAAAAAAAAAAAAAAAAAGCAGTGGACCTCTTGAGATAATTATAGGTCGACTTAATCTGCAATAAAATGCCAGTCCCAAATATGATGACATTACAGGTAAATTACAGAAACCAACATGTAAACAGCAGCAAAGCACCTGTACACTTCACCACATATTTTAATGTGGCAGTGTTATGCATTTTTCAGTCACATTTTATAGCAGTATCAAGTAACTATGTCACGTTCAGTTGTTATACAAATACTGTATAGATAAAACATGATTTGAAAGAAATTTTATTTTGCAATTTCACAACTTGAATAGTAGTTGTATAATGATGATTTGTGTGTTATTCATCAAAACCCCTTTATCAAATCACAACTTTTCTCCACATCCCTCTGAGAACAATGCAGCAGCTTTACACTCCTGATTCTGTTCATGAACCTGCTGGTCTTAACCTCAGAGGAAGGCAATTCAAAACATCTCCTGTCTTAAGTGGGCAGTGAATACAACCATTGAAATAAAAAAAAAAATATATATATAGAAATTTAAGGAGTAAGGGGAAAAAATTTATTTAAAAAAAAACATTCAATTGTTCTTCTGGAAGCCCATTTCCACCTGAAAAGAAAAAACAAAAGCCCAACAAGAAGTTTTCAGGTCATCGTTATGAAAATGAAAGTCAGAATTTTGTGTTTTAAAGTCATGGTTACAAATTTTCTTCTGGTAATTATAAGTTTAAAACTTGTAATATTGAGATTTACTCTTGCAATTATGTCTTCAAAACTCGTGATTAGGATATCCTCTTGTGTTTTTATTAATTTGTTCCCTTTTTGGCGGAAATGGCGGAAATGGGCTTCCATACATTTGTCATAGTACTATTGTGTTGCACTGCTGCATTTGCTCTGACACTAAACAGGCCACACCACAGAGTTTGTTCCATTTGCTTCTGCCCTCTGGAAAAGATGACATCTGTCTCTCTCTCTCTCTCTTCCTCTCCCTCTCTCTCTCTCGCTCTAGGATCCCACACACAAAGTTTACATTCTTGTGCATGCATGACATGGAGCCGATATTCAAGACATTTGCCACACCTTGTGCTCTATTTACTAACCCTCTAACTGTAGCCTGCAGACAATTACCCATCAGGCAGGAAGTACTGCAGCAATTTCCTTCAATGTATTTAGATCAGTGCTCCTTTCAGTAACAGAGTATCACTGCTGCATGTAGCAGCATATTGATGAATAAAATAGATTATGGAATAGTCTATTCCAAGAGGTTCATTGGGCTCACTCCCTTATGAAACTACAGTACCCTTTGCAACACGAGTGTGACAGTCGGCTCCGACAGCGACTGTAATATGACTCACTGAAAATATCTGTCATCTTTCCATGTTGGCAGGTACAAATGTTGTGAAGAACTTCACAAATAATTTCAAGCAAGGCAAGGCAAGCAATGTGGTAACTGGCTCAAAAAGCAGCTCTTCGGTGAGTAATTATTTCAGGACAAAGAGGTCACACGGCTGGGGTCGTTGATAATGCACTTTTTGCTCATTAAAATGCACAACAAGAAGGGGGAGGGGAAAGCGCAACGCAGACAGAGAGCGCTGATGGAAAGGGACACGGGGTCAGATGATATCACCCTGACGGATGCATCCTGGAACGCACCATTTCGAAAGTCTGGAAATAGTTCAGTGGGTGGCATTAATGTGGAGGCGGGGGGGATTACGCGGCGGTGAGTGGGTGTGTAATCTAGGACTTACAGTTTAATTATGTGAGGGTGCCTGAAAAGCTTGAGGTTCTGGATTTCCCGGCGGATTTTTCCCACCACGTCCAAGCTGCGGATCTTCTGCCTGTTCAAGATTTTCACAGCCACTTGGTGCTTGGTCAGCTCATGTTGGCCCACTGCGCAACAAGCAAATAACAGAGGGAGATTAGAATTGAAATCAGAAAGCAAGAGCACATGAATAACTTAATAAGAAAATAATTTCAAAACATTAAACAATAGTTTAAAAAAAAAGTTAAAATCTTCTTTTTGTGTTTAAAGATGTGCAACTTGTTTTATTTAAATGCAGCAGACAGAGGTCAATTGTTTATTTGAACTCATCCCCGCAATCCACACAAGGAATCAAAGTTCAAAGTTTACAGCCTTTTAAAAGCCAACTTCTGCGCCGCTCCTCAAAGTCGTATTTTGTTTCTTCTTGACATCGACTCTTTAAGGCTGAGCTTTGTTGTGGCATTTTGCTTGGATCGGATTTACTGCTACTAACACATGCACACATTTTATTGCACTGTCATCTGCAACACATTGCAAATGTCAAAGTAGAAAGTATTAACTTGGATACGCAAATATCTCAATGGGGAATTTAGTGAAAAAATGTTCTTGCTTAATCAGTTGCTGCTAGAGGATTATTCCAAGACGACAGCAAACAAAAAAAAATTACATTTCAATAACTGATCACATAGTGGAACAACAGAGCAGTTTAGTCGTGCTGACAAAATGTTTAGAGATACAAAGAGGAAATGCCAGGTCAACTTTGCCAGCTGTGATAAGAGACTGAGGAGTTGTAAACTTAAAAATCCCTGCTTTTCTGATCAGCAAATACCACAGCGTTTTAATTTCTACCGAAGTGAAGTGATCAAGAGCTGATTTCAGAAGTTGCAAGGAAATGCTGAAAGTATTGCAGCAAAGTTGCTTGGTTTTTGGTCCGTTTGAGCTTTTGTTCTCAGCCCCTCATAAAAACATGTGCCAGACTATTTATAACTCTTTTTGTAACATTGTATAAACAAAGCAGGCCTTCTGAAACCATTTTACAACAACTACCACCTAAGTAAACAGGCCATTTCACACAAACCTTGATCACAAAATCCAATATGCCTGTCACATATTTGTTATCAAACAACAGACGCAGTAATAAAAGATTTATTTGTACTCCGGACAGCAATTCTATAACACTCTGTGCAACTTTGTAAGTGAACATCCTTCTTTACTGCTTAAATCTGAATACCATTCACACAGGGCGGCAGCTCCAATGCACTAACACCGTATTTTCCTTTCATCAGCTACAGGAACTGGGGTACCAGGGAGATGAGTCACTGAAAATTAACTGACTATAAACAGACCAGCTGTTTGTTGCTGGTGATAGGTCCAGGTTTATAATGTGTGTCGGGGGGAGGAAGCACAAATTACAGCTAACAAATCCCACCTCTGTCCAAACTGAGTAGGTAACCTCTGTTAATGACCTTAGCTACTACTTGGGTAGTTCTCTGAAAACACTAGGGCGAACATTTAACTGGTTTTGACCGACTCCCTCTCCAAACGCACCTGGAAGCGTGAACATTTCCTCAGCCGTAAAGGTCAGCTGAAGTTAGCACAGTGTCACAAGAGTAATTTTAATGTTTGCAAACAGGAAAAGGGAGACGAATCAATAGCAGTCATGAAGATTTACTTCAGTCCCAACAGCGACTTGTGGATCACTGGGTTAGCTAACAGCGCTATTACCGCTAACTAAAACTATTGTGTCAGAAATAATCGAGAAGTCTTGCTGGCTCTGTTGAATCATTCAGTTGCTTTACCCCAATATGTGGCGTTTCTCACAAAGTAGTTAAAGCTAGAACATGACAACATATGCGCTACATTTCCGATTTGGCGACAGTTTAGCTCGCTAGCAGGCTAAGTTAGCGGCTAAGCTAAAAGCCTCCATCTTTCAGTCGCCAGGACGCAGAGACGGCAACACATACGAGACATACCTTTAACCTTCCCAAAAGTCCCGACTCCAAGCGTATCACCGAGAATGTAATGTCCGATTTTAACTCTTCCCTCGTGTTTCTGTTTCTCCGTCGCCATCTTCCCGCAGTGGCCTTTCTGCGGGGTTAGCTTGCTGCAGGCAGACACGGACCGAACTCTGTGTGCGTCTCTCGAGCGGCTCCGAATCCGCTCCCCGACGCACGGAGCAAAGAGATCCACCCCGGCACGCGCATGATTCGTCAAAGCCCGTAGGCGTGGTACGCTGTTGCCTTCACTGCACGCACAAAACTCCGAAATTTCAGTTACATATTCGAACCTGAAAAATCCCTTTATTAATCATCTAAATAAATAAATAAATAAATAAATAAATAAATAAATAAAACTTGGTTTAGTGTTTTCAAGATAGAAAACTTGACCAAAAAGTATGACTACTTCTGACACACGTTTGGTGACCAAATAGCCCGGCTTTTGACTCATCTGACAATAAAACCCTTCTGCCAGTGATGGTATCTACAACTTCTTTACATAACTATACAGCTTTAAAAGACAAGGAACAAAGAAATATAAACAACTATTAAAATATTTATAAGTTAAAATTAGTCTAAAACCAGTTTTAAAAAAGTAGAAAATAAAACTTCATACATCAATGCTCATAAAAACTCCATTAAAATGACTAAGGTCATGCAACACAGCATAAGAAATTTCACTTGCAAATCAAGATAGGTTAAACCAGTTGTCTCCCAAATACAGACATGAAGCATTCAAATAAGACCTATGCATCCTGTATCTTTCTACATACTTATCTAAGCAAGTTATCCGTTTCTGTTTTTCAACTCACACTGTCTATTTATCTGCCTGTTGATCTGAAAACAAATTTAGCTCAGATATGCATCAAATGTACATAATGAGGAAGTCAACATTTGTTTGTCCCAAAACAAAACAATCCTTGTTTACATTGATAGTGTGCAGGCGCTCAGTCAGCTCTTATAATAACGGAGCAGGCAAACTCTGCTGGCACATAAATGTAGATCTACAATTCATTTTGTGCAAACTCTATATAGACGGACAAACATTTGAGAAATGAACCACGTGCAGCCATTAAATTAGTAATCATATTTTATTAGTTTGTTGTGTTTTCTCTAATCTAATTTTGAACTCAAAACATTACATGTCAATATTGTTTACTGAGACAACTGTCATTAATTAAAATATGGAGATGTAGAAAAACATTTATAAAGAAACGAGAGCCAGAAGAAAGCTAAGTCCAGCTTGAGTTTTTCAATATTCCAGAAATGCTCCTCAAACAGAAATCTACCATCTCATGGAGGTAGAAGCTTACCCTAATATTGAGGTTGTGCTTTCTGGAGGGCAAATATGTTTCCCTCATCTAAGTTTTAACTTCTCTGCAGATCATATTTTCTGTTCACATCAAAAGCAGCAGAAGGATTTTTAGGTTTTGATCAAGGTGTAAGCAAAAACAAACAACAACCCCACAAGAATGTCTGTTTTTAAGGGTTCTGAGTAAATAAGTTCAGAGGCATGAAGTTTAGACGATGATCAGGATTTATTGACCAATAAAATGAGACGTTATCAGAACCTGAGCCGAGGTGGACAGGAAACTAATCCTCCGTTCTTCTTTCTCTACAACGGAAGTCAGGTACTATTGGATGTATCTAAATCAAGTCACACGATGAGACAATGATCCCAACAGGACTGATCCTGGTTCTGATCCAAAACCTGACCTCCACAAACAGAATCAGAGTACAATCCGTTACAGATTCTACTCTCCGTTACAGATTCACTGTCCTGCCCCAATGAAGAAGACAACGAGAAGGAAACCAAAGAAATGCATCGATGCAGATCAGCTGGAGCCATCGGAGACACAAGCAGCTGCAGCTTAAAGGAGGGAACCACAACTAGCTGGAATGAATAGGGGAACAGGTTTTACAAGCTCAAACAGGAAGCTTAACTCAACTCTGACTCCAGTCTGTCGGTGATGAAAAAAAAAAAAATAAAGTAGAGCCTAAAACGACAATAGGTACCACTAGTAAATAACTTTAGAAAGCATGAAGTTAGAACCTGAACACAGAAACCTCCTGCTAACAAGTGGGGTGTCTCCACAGAGAAATGAATCTAAATCACCTTGGCATTCGGTTTAGAAGCACATTCTTTACTCTATGAGAACAAAATAACCGCACAGCCATTTTTTTATTCTTATCCTTATAACTCCAGCACATAAATCATGTCCTTTCTAAGGATTTTACATGTTTTATATTCTTCTAAATTCAGTGTTGCACAATATAGTAAGTTGGGAAATCTGTATTGGTTAAATCTCATTCCCAAAGAAAGAAATTTCACCATATTATAGATCTGACTGTGGATTTCTCCTTTTGAATACTCTGCCATAACAGATAAGTAAGGTGGAAAAATACATTTAATTGTTATTTTCTCTTTTACATTGTCGCAATGATTGCTTGGAGATTAAACTGAAACTGACAGAAATTGTTTTGATTGCACAGCGCAAATAACAGGTCCTACATTTTGGTAGCAACGTGATTCGGTGGAGGGTTAAAGGCTGTAGCATAAAGTAAAAATTACAAGTGCTGCATTCAAATTTACCCGGCTTTAGAGACACAAGTCATGTATGCTTTGTAAATGCAGGCTTATTCTCTTCAAAAGCTCATGACAAAACCCCAGTTGCACACAGCATTTTTGTTCCTGGAATTATGTTGCCGCCAGTGCAGAGCTTGTTGAAAAGCAGGAGCATGTGGGCATGAGTCCACCTGCACATATACTTTGGATGTCAGCCTTGTGACTCGAAGAGCAGCAAAGAGACATTCTGTTGAAAGTTATTTTCTCCTTTGAAGCCTCCTTCAAACTGTCTTGAACGTCGAGAATTTTTTTTTTTTTTTCAAGAAAAGTGAGCTACCGCTTCACAGAAACATCCTAACATCCTGATCCAATTTCCAGGATGACGGAGCACCTTGTCCCCAGGCAAAAGTGCTACTTAAGTAGCTCAGCCATTATTAGACTGAGATTGTGAGCGTTTTGCCAGGAAATTTTCCACATCACAGCTGCTTTTAAAAAAAAAACTGTGGTCACTTCAAATACAAGGCGAGAAATAATGACTTCCAAGACTTAATCTAGCAAGAAAATTGAGCTCTAGAAAAGAGAATAAGTTCCAAAGAGGCAGATCGAACACTGTAAATAGTTTACAATTAAATAGTGGCCCATTGAGAAAACTCCACGTAGTGTACTGTATAAAATGACAGCATTTATGTTCTCGGACAGCTTACGGATTTCCAGGATGACGGATATGCCACTCTAAACACGCCCGATCTCGTCTGAACTCGGAAGCAAAGCAGAGTCGGGTCCGGTTAGTACTTGGATGGGAGAAAACCTGGGAATAACAGGTGCTGTAAGCATTTTTTCCAGCAGAGGGCGCTGACGCATTATATTCCCCTTTCACCAAATTAGGATTTAGACCTTCACGATCAATGGGCACAGCTGCTACTTTCAAGTGGATTGCCTTGAATTTCTTCATTTGCCTTTCTTGTGTGGCCGCTCACAAAATTTTGGAGTAGGTTAGTCACAATTTTTAACCAGCCTCATCTCTGACTTTGCCTGTACTTATAGTGTTCTCCAAATACACTTGAGAACACTTGTGTTTGTTGGATACACCGCAAGAAAATATGTTCTGCACAGCATATATGCGAGAACCAGAAGCACAATGATGATTTTGTCAATTGCCATCACATTAAAGTTTTTAATGCAATTTACTCTAAGTTCTATATATTGGAAGTACATATTCTCTCATTATATTAGAAATAAGTCAAAGTATCAAATCAATTCAATCATATAGTCAAATTTGATTCCCTTTCAAATAGATTTTAGGCATAAGACAATGGAATCAAATTTAGTCCATAACGTCAACCATCTAAGAGAAATCTAGGTAATTGCATCAAATCTTTGTGCATTAAAAGTTTTAATGTACAAAGTGTATTTTTACAGGGTGAAAAATGTAAGTTACAGGCAGGAATAGCTCAGCTAGGCTGAACTTTTGCTGTACAGCTAAACAGAGAAATGCAAGGCGAGGGATAACCCTAACCCATCCAATAAGAGATCAAAGTTGTAATCACATCTATTTAGGTTGTGAATTTGTGAGCCTCCTCAACTTTCTATCGTTAATTATAACTATCAACTATAACTTAGAGCGATGTAAGGGCCTAGAACTGCTGCTTATTTCAGTGCAAACATTGCAATTTAAAATTCTTTCACACCACTGTCAATTTTTCTGACCTTACTGTGTGAGTTTCTGGACATATTTAGATGTTTAAAGATGAAAGCCATTTTGTTCTTTTTATTAAAATGTGGTGTATCAATCCAATAAGCTAGTTAGATCCGCCGCCATCAAGAGATCCCGTTGTTCCAATTCAGACCCAGCTCATCTCTTTGGCCATTTCACGTTTTCTATGACCTCTGGTTGCACCTGGTTTCTTTCTGTTAGCAATTTGCAATACATTTTCCTCATTGTGTATATTGTTACCACTAATGCTTGTCCTCAATGCTTTCTTTGTGGTTTCATTGCCAGAATTTATCATATGCAACACATTTATTTAAAGTGGCCGTCTTTGAACCAACTATGATCACTGCTAAAGTTGAACAGAAAAAAAAACAAAAAACAAAATTACATAAGAGTGCACCGTTGCTCTTTTCATTCTAAGTGGGATGTAAGAGGTGCAGCAGTGATTTGCTACCAGATTGACTAAACATCGCAGAAGAAGTCCTGTGATAAAGGAAGTAGCTTGGTTCTTTAGAGCCACGAAGGCAGTCGGCCAAGTTTTAAATTGAAATTGAAGGTGAACCGGGAGCCAGTGCAGGCAGACGGCACTGGAATTATGAGCTCTTTTCTGTAATGCTCAGCATCCTCGCAGTCACACTTTAAACCACCTGCAGGTGAGTTACTGGAGAATGGGCGAGGCCTTAAGTGCGTAATAATTTAAAACGTAATAAACCGGAATGCAACAAAAGCGTGAATTATGAGAGAAATCATCAACTTCTGGAGGTCACGACCTGACAACAAACCGCTAAACAGCCGAGCATTAGGGGGGTTCAGAGCCTTGTGAATGTATTCATACCTCTTGTCACATTTCTTGTATAGGGACGGCGCTATCAGCGTGCTGCTCTGTGCTCGTCTTAATGCAGACCACAAAAGTTGAATCATGGCCCCGTCTGACCAGAACACTTTCTGGTCCACATCTTTATGTCCCTCAAAACTTCAAACTTCTAATAGCTCTTTGTTCAAAATGTATATTTTAGTGGCACGCTTGGATAAGGGGCAGACATGTCAGGTATTCCTTTGTCTCCATGATGCTATTTATTTACTAATCTACTCTAAGAAACCTCTGAGGCACTCACAGAACATACTGGGATTAAATTACTCTGGCATTAACTGGCTGATTCCTAAAGGCAACTGGTTGGACTGGACATGTTTAGGATTTTCAGAGTAAAAGGACTCAAAATCCAGGTGCACACCACATTTCAGATATTGTTTATAAAAAGAAATACTGGGAGAGTCAGTTGTAAAGTTATCTGTTGATTTACAACATTTTCTGGACTGGCCCTTCGAGAGTCTCAAGATAAAGATTAGCGTCTGCCAAATTCAAAGACGATGAGCGGTCAAAATATCAATAGAAACATGAACAAAGGTAGGTAGTAAACATAAAATGATTTAATGCCAGGACACTTTTTTGCATTTGTTATGCAGAAGGATAAATGCAACTTTCAATACGCCATTTTAAAAAGTAAAAAGAAACAAGTTAATTAAAAACACAACTGCTTCATTATCTTTGGACAGTTATCCGCCTCCTTTATGAGTCATTTTCAGTGTCCGTCTGCTAGGGGTATGAATAATTTTGAGTTAATAGTAACAGTCCAGCAAAAGTTTGTGTTGGTCAGTGATGCAAAATTCCGATAACAATGCATTGATAGAGATGATAAAGCTGAAAGTTTGAATGCTTTTGCAAAGCAGTTTTTCTGTTATCACGCGTCATCCACACAAAATCGATGCTTTTGCTTGGAGAGTCCAGCAGATGGCAGTGTCCATGCATGGCTTTTAAAAACAGGCAAAGGTGTCACAGACCTTCCTTGAGCATAATGTTTGTACACATAAATAATTTAAAGATATCAATCTGGTTTTAATTGTTTAAAAGGGCTGATATTATGCATAGATGGTGATATTTTGGAAATAGCTGATGATTAATCAACTGATGATCAAAAAAACTCAATAAATCTTGTTTAAAAAGTCGAAAACAAAGAGCAAAATACTAAGATTATGAAAAAAAAGAAGAGCTTAACAATAGAAATTAACTAATAACGTTCAAAACATTTAAAATACTAATTATATAAAACTTATTGGATAAATTTGAGTCCAACATTCACCTTAAGGCAATTGCTATTTACAGGACTGCTTTTTTTCCCCAGCCCTTTCTCACAGTGTCTTGGTATTTTCTCATCCACAGTGGCTCTATAAGCCTCTGACAGTTTATTACATGCAACAGTGGTTATCATTTTAATTACAGAGGTGCTTAATATAATCCTGGTAGGCCCGGCTGTTAGCAGGCTTGTTAGAGTCCTGCTTATTATCCTCCATGCTGTTCCACACCCCAGCAACTGTTCTCCCAAATGAGAGGCAGCGTAAACGGCCCTTACATACCATCCAGAATATAAAAAAGACTGAAACCAATTTAAGGGACTATTTGCAGCTGGTGATGTTCACACAAAGACATTTATTGCTTAATCACTCACACACATTGAAGGAAAATTGCGTAAAAGAAAAAAATAAATTTAAAGCATACCAGTGAATCAGGCTAGAGGGACATTTTGTTGTATGGTAAAATAAAAATATGCAATACGCAGTTTGACATTTTGCTGAAATCACTTTAGTTTTACACTTACTGTTACAAAACTGCCAAAAATGCATAAAGTCTCACGAAATAAATAAAGGTAGCTATCAAAGTTTACAAATGTGAAAATTAAAGAGGTACTGCACAACTGTTTGTGTTGCATTTGCTAAAAAAGTGGGGTTGTGGTCAGTTTCAGAAGAAGTCAGAATCTGGAGTACAAAATAGATACAAAGTTCGTTAGAAGCAATGAAACCACCAAAACCCACTGGGCAATTTTAGCAACATCCATATTGTATCTGCAACCCTTCAGCATGTGAAAGTTGTTCATTTTATTGTAAATTGCCGAAGAAAGCGCCCTTTGAATAAAGCGACAGTCATTAATATTACCTTCCTTCTTCACACAGCAGCATCTATTGTCAATTTATACTTGAAAACAAATAAAATGCATTTTAGAAGTCAAAATTTGGACTTGGAAAGTCCTATCCAACCACAAGATGAGATTCAAAATGGCTGTTACCATTGTGAATGTTGCAAGAGTCAACATGTGGTCCACATGGTTACGCTGCAAAACATGTTATCGGCTTGTGTTGCTAACTGTGAGGAGCCTAGCCACTGGGGTCCGCACTTAGCGAGTCCCACTGGCTTTTCCACTTTAACTACAACATCCTGACCCGTGTGACAAATTGCAGGTAGCAGAATAAGGCAAAATCAACTGACAAGTAGTGGAAAATCTGTATGAACCCATCTACAATCAGAAAAACTTCAAGAACACTGAGATAAACGAGAGTAGGAGATGTTAGCAGCACCACCAATCTTGTTTGTGTGGAGAAAAATGACAAAAAAACCCACAACATAAATGAGTTTGAAAATAGGAGTTAACTCCAGCTAGCTAAAATGGCTAAAAACTACTCACATCCTGCTCCACACATCCCTAAGTTGAAAAAAATAATAAGCAATGCAAGAACTTAACAAGCCAGTGTATGAAGAAACTTTAATTCCTTTGGTGTCTGCAAACAATGCACATCTTAACATTAAAATAATGTGACACTCCTAAAAGACTAAAAACAAATCGTGTGTAAACCCTGTTATGAGTGAAGGTACCAAATTCACAATAGTTTTGCAGGATATTGATAAGATAATGGGCGGATAGATACAGAGGCACAAATTACAGAAAATGTTTTACAAAAAGTAACAAATTGAAAGGTTGATAAAATAGAAGGGAGACAGACAAATCACACACTTACAGTGAAATAGAAAACAAGGGTTAATAAGCAAAGGACAAAAATTAACACCGTAAATATAATTTGCTCGTGAATACAAAGCAATCACTTATCATTAATACTATGATACCTAATAAACATAAATTCAAAATTTCCTGGAATTACAAAGCTAAAAGTGTTTCTACATGAAAGCATGTGTGCTCTTCCTCCTTTCTGGAATGGCTAAAGCCTTACAGTATCTGTAGGTTGAGGCACTTGGAAAGAACGTGATTGTACTTTATGTAGCAATTTTTTTATTTTTATTTTTTTTTTGTGTGTGCATTTGTTCTGCTTTGTGTGAAACGGCGTCCAAAAAGAGCAGCGGCTTAAACCTCATGATCTGAAACTGGATAAAACTGGCTGGTCTTCAAGCCACACGCCGAAACCAAAACTCTTCCAGTTAAGATTAATCTCTTTCTGCTCATCTCACCAACAACTGCGAGGGAATTTTCAAAAGGACCGTCGTAGCACCTTGGGTCTGATGATCAGGGCCGCTTGTTGTCTGGCGCTGCATGGAGCGAACCTCCATGCAGCGCCGCTGAGGACGGTGGAGAAAACGCATTGTAAAAACTGCTTCCAGAAGTGACCCAATCTTTCATTGTTAAATATGGTTTTCTCAAATTAAGCAAAAGATAAAAAAAAAAAAAAATATTAACAATAAAGATGGAGATGCAACTTTTATAGAATTATGAGTGTTCCCTTAAGAATACAACCACAAAACGTTTAGTAAAAAAAATTAAACTTATCAGTTGGATTACATACACAACTGTCACTGCTACATTTGATTTAAAGGGAAAACAAAACATGAATATTCACAGTCAAACATCTTTTAGTGAGTTTTAGGCTCGGTCTTCCAAATGACAGAAACCTTGCACACACCACTTGTTCACAAAACATCATCCTTGATCCCTGGTTTCACAATAATACAATTATTCCATGATGTTCCACACAGCCACAAAAAAGTCCCTCTGCTCTGCAGTCTGGAGACTGACATCAAAGTTCAAGGCAGGCTAGTGATGTCCCGTTTAGGAGGGGGTCCGTCTGGCTTGCAGGGGCTGCTGCTGGCTTTATCTTCAAAAAGCAAAACTCTGATGGGGACAAAGAAAGATAAAAAAAAAATGGATGAAACAGAAAGTAGAAAATACAAAAAGTTTTTCATTGTATCTCTGAGATGCATTGGAGATTATGAGACTTGTGTCAAAGGTGTTCAAGTCCTCTATTTACAGACATTTTTGTACTTTTCCAAGTCTGGAAAACAAATACATTTCAATTTTTTTCCCAGACTGTATCTTAACATTGACGATGATAAAAAATAAATAAATAAGAAAATTTGCTGAAATAAGCATATTTTGTCCGTTTACATCACGTGCTACATAATTGAAGATTACATTTTCCCAAAAATTTCTTAAAAGTCAAACAACTTGGAACCAAAAATGAGGCATGGCCACTGCTCAACAAATAAAATACAACAAATCAAAAGTTCTAATTTTCTTGCTGCAAAAAAATAAAATAAATTAATAAATAAAAAACTTTTCAAATACAAAAATCAGTCAATGTAAATAAATGCAATTTTAAAATGGATTTATGGAAATCTACAGTTACGGCTCACGTGGTGACAAGTGAAAGTAATAAAGGGAAACCTAGAACAACAAAGAGGATAGCACAACACAACAGAGAAAAGGACCTGACATGAGCTATTTAGAGTGAATGCTTGCCTTTAATTTCCTCTTCTGGAAAACTCGGCAAAGCCCCACTAATCCCAGAAGGATCACTGATCCAAACGAGCAAAGCGACACTACTTTCACTTGTCTGCTTTCTTTCTCCTGTCAACACTTACTGACAGCATCTCTGCTCTCCAGGACAGCAGGATGCTAAAACAGATGCACAGATGTGTTAACAGTGTACAAACAACCCAAAACTTAAAAAAAAAAAAAAAAAAAACAAATTCAACATAATCACCTGCTGTTATCAAACTGTAGTAACTCATTGTCCTTTGCCCTAATGTTAACTAAGCACTATTGTTGAGTCTGCCCATAATTGTTTTCCTCTAACGGGAACTAAATCATCTGCTGTTCTCGCAAATGCTTTGAAGAAAACCCCCAAAAACATTCTGCTATAAATTTGTACCCTCAGCTTCGCCCTCAAACTTCCTCCCTTAAAAGATTAAAACAACATGACAAAAGAAAGGCTTTGTAAACAATCACTCTTATCAGCAACTCCAGTGGACTGCAGGCTGTTTAAAGAGCACGCATTAAAAATGAGCGCACACAAAAAGTGGTACAGCATTTTTCTGGCAAATTGACCCTGTTAAAGCTCAGGTTTGACCTGGTATTAATTTAGGTCAGGCTGCTATTTTTAAGGCAAAATGTATTTACTAGTTTACCATTTTTCCCTCTTACAAACAGCACAAATAAACTGGATTTCTGGAAAGCAGAGCTTATCTTGCTAGGATACACAGGAGTGGAAAATAGAAGCAGGAAGAAATGAGACTTTTATAAATAGCATGCTGTGGGATTCGGCGGGATTATGGGATACACTCCCAAATAAAAAAAAAAGAAAGAAAGAAAAACCAAACAGTTGAAGGCAAAGTAGGAAAAGTTTTGCATTCTGATAGATGTTTTTGGGATTATGAGATTAGTCTGGGTTCTGGGGTCCAGTCAGCTTACTGACATGCAGCAGCCATTCTGGCTCTGGTTTGGCATGGCTGACCCAGCGCACAGCTTTAAAAGGCTTAAACCAGCTATATCAACCCATTTAAAAACACAGCAAAAAAGGATCCAATGAGTTTCAGATTTTTTTTTTTTTTCCCTCAGCTTTTACGCGACTTTCAGCAGTTAATCAGCCTAGACTCAGTTACATATGCCTCTAATCGCAGCTAAAGCTAAGGGTGTTGACTGTGGATAGGCTTTCCAAATGGGTTTTGTTGCTATGGTGACTGATAGCAAGTAGGTAGTGACATCACTGCTCATCATGACTGATCCCCCCGGCCCCCTGCAGATGGATGAAGCAGGTAAATGTCAACACTGACCTTGTCCTCAAACACAGCGCACACTGTTCATCAGTAGGTTAATCACAGCTTGCAGAGAAGCACAAGTAGTTATTTTCACAACTAATTCACACGATCACTCACAGTTTAAGCACAGCGGATCGCTTGCCCAGCATCATCTTGACAAAGTCCCTGTAGTTGATGGTGTTGCTGCTGCCGCCGGTCACTTCGACAATCATCTTCTTCAGCTCCAAGTGGGTCTTGGGCACTCCCAGCTTCTCCATCATCCGCTTCAGCCCCATCAAATCTGAGAAGGTGGTGCAGGAAATAATTACATTAGCTGAAGGTCTTTTGCCATCAGTGGATGTTATGTTAATGAAATGTGAAACAAACTGGCTCAAACTGATAAAACCAGTGTTTTATACAACTGAAGGAAAAAGAAATTGTGCTTTTTTTTGTTTTTGTTTGTTTTTTTTAGGGTAGTGCTGGACAATAAATTGTCCCAATAATTATTGTGATAAATTATAATATTGTTGTGCTTGGACTATTTTCGAGTACCACATTGATATTGGCAAAATAATGCTCTAAAAAGTATCAGGACTGTAACAGATTCATACATTAGGAACAATTAAAAAGTTAAGTAAAGCTTCACCATTGACATTAAGTAGTACTAATGAGTGTAATTAATTAGTCTAATCCTACACCAAGAATGAAAAAGTATTTAGAATAAACTTTCTGATGAAAAATGAGTTGAGATGTTTAAAAAATAAAAGAGCCAATGGTGTAAAACTACATGGAAAGCAACACAATTCTTCAAGTCTTTCTAGAAGAAGCAGCTGGCTGCTGAGACATGCCATCCCAGATCAGCAGCTGCAAACGACAGTCACCTCTCCGAAATCTGGGTTTACCACAGCAGTAGACGTGAACAGGAAAAACAAAACTCAAGTTAGAACTACGATGTCAGTGTCCGCAGACAAGCTGGAAGCGCTCAACACCTGTTCACCTCACATCTGCTATGGGCCGAGTGAAGGAGTCTCACTTTACATCGAGGACACAACCGTGACACATGAGCCTGTCTGAGGCCAAACAGTACACACACAAACATGTAGTATTAATTACTGTTCCTTTCTGTCAACACTGCACTTTGGTCAGCCAAGCTGACAATTGTTATGCGAGGGCGGCAGGTGTTTTACAGCTGGTTATTACTCACCAATCTCTCCTTCATCATTCAGGTCAAACTCAGCATATTTATCTGCAAAACAAACACACATGGAGGGATTTTTACTTACAGTGGGAGTTCAATCTCACCTCACACTCCACATCCTGTAGTACAAACAACAATAACTCAGCTGGCATTTGACTTCTCAGCAAAATTCTTGACACACACTGTGCACGGGCCACACGACTCTGCTGACGGTGAACATCTCGAAGTGAGAGCCGTGAGCAGATGACAACAACAGGAGTTTGGGGAGCTTAAGTACTAAAAAAATAGTTTAAAAAGTGCTTAAACTTCAAAAGCAATCGGGATGGGGAATATGTGTGGGCAAAAATTCGATACCAATTATCCTAACGTTTGTATTTTTGGAGTTTGGAAGAATGCTGGAGTAACGTGGGGGAACACATGCAAGCTCCGGGAGAACATGGAAGCTCCCTGCAGAAACACCCTGATTGGTATTTAATCCAGCATTGTCATGCAGCCCTGCAACAGAGCTAGAAGATAATACAACTTTTTAAAAAACTAATGCTAAATTCCATTAGCTTTGAAAGAATCGATGTTTGCAAATTAAATTAATGTAAAAATTGTCCAACGGGGAAACATCTTTACTGCTGTGACGATATCTATTATGATTAACCAACATAGTTTTCTTTCATCACACCACCACTGTTTGTGAGCTTTAGCGTCTCAGCCGATGAAAATATTGATCCACCGTAGAAATGGAGTGAAAGTCCATTCAACAGACCAGATATATTATTGTTTAAGAATTTGAACGTACAGCACTAAATGTTGTATTCAAAGAGTCATTTGCGATTCTGATGACGCACACACTGATATTGTGATGACGTTTCAGTATATTGTGCAGCTCTACTTAGAAACTTAGAAGTTGTTGGTCATAGTTTCTTTAGTTAAAGGCATTTGGAGTTAAATAGTATATTTTTAACTACGTTTGCATCGCCTTAAAACATCATATTTAACACTCCAGGAAGGAGGCAGTTCTGTGTTTCTTCCTTCTTTCCACTTCCCTAGAAGACCCCTTTGGTCAGATTACTCTTGCTATTTCTGTCCCACAATAGACGCTCTGTGTGTGTGTTGGAAGAGAGAGAGAGCGGTGGGGGTGCTGTGTTAACTGTGTGAATCGTTGGGGAAGAGGGACAGGACAATGCCAACCCTGTTCATAAACCCTCAGGAGGGGGCCTCCACGCACACACACATGACGTTTTGAGAGGACCACTTGTAGTGCAGCCTGTTGATCATCTGCAGCCTCAGAAAGGGGCTCAACTCAACACAACTCAAGCCTTCAGTTGTTGCTCCTTTCTGGGTTCCTAAAGCAACTATTGGAACAAAATGACTAATGTGATGCAATGACTTTACTTTTCGCTCATTTGAACGTTTTGTGTCACTGAGGTGCACTTTGATTAGTGAGTTTACTCCTGGCCACGTTTATAACCAACTGTTATCTGAAGAAGCTTTCCATTTTATAGAGGCTTGCTGATAAAATAGCTGAAGCGGACGACAACACAGGAGATCATTTGTGCCATTTTGGCCTGCTGACAAAGAATGTTTCCCATGCCTTCATAAGACTGGCGGACAATGGCCGAGGAACCAGATGGAGCTGCAATAATGGCATCTTTTCATCTAAAACATAGTTTGAATTCCAATCACTATCTTTATTTTTTGGGATATTTGAGACTGGTAAACAGACAATTATATGTCCACTGAATGTAGTATATTTCTTATGAACAGTGATTATAGAGTAAGCAGAAGTTTTCTCAAAAATCTACACATAAATCTTGGGCGAACAGATTAGGAAAGTTCATTAGTAGAGGTTTAAAACCTTAAGTCCACATTTGGGATGTACATAGGTTATGGGATCACGGTACAAGTACATGGTACAAGTTCAAACCTGGGACTTATTTTTCTTCCTATAAAAATAATAAGCTGAAAAATGTATTTGATTTGTGGTTTGCTGATGACTAGTCAAGTGTGTGTCTTTCACCCAATGGCCACCGGAGATAGGCACCAGTTCACCCTTTAAGACTTTTACCAGATAACTAGGTATAGATAATGAATGGATCTTCCTATTCTAGTTAACTTGGGATCAAGTTAATTTAACCTAATAACCTCAACCAAATTGAAAACACACAAAACTAGAAAACACCAGCACCTCGTTCTTGCCAGGTCTCATTGAGAGTGAAATTTTAAAGGCAATGAGACATTTACCCATGTGTAGAAATTAGGGATATAAAATAAAGGTCACTGTTTGCCTTGGAGCAATAGGAATGTGGGTTTGAATCTTTTTTTTAAATAAAGTTAGGATGTTTTCCCCATATAACATGTAAGCATGGGTTTCTTGCAGGTACTCCAGGATCACCTCCATGGTCCAAAAAAACCTTGTTAGGTTAACCAACTTCTGTAAATTGCCATCCGAGTGTGCGTGCACAATATTTATTTGTGCTGCCCTGGTGACCCATGTAAAGCCCAGTGACTGCTGGAGATAGGTACCAGGCTTAAAAATAAGCAGGTGGGTATTCAAGCTTCTGTACATCATTAATGTTAGTAATTTTTGCATTGCTTTGGTGTGGAGAGGCCCGCATCTACGAGTTCTCACAGGACTAAACAAAACCCCGTAAAAACATCTGTGCAGTGTCATGTTACTGCATGTACTGACAAATGAGCTTAGTGTGAACACAGTTACCGTTACAACCCTCCTGATTAGAATATACATACACAAACATTATGATTTAATACCAAAAGGACACTTTTGGCATTAAAAAGAAGTTTGTCGTGTCAAAAACCTGGTAAAATATTTTACGACAAAAAATAAAAAATAAAAGTGAACAATTATGCATGCAAATGATCAGGAGAAACTCAGTGCAGATTTAATGTGTAAGCTTCAAAGTGGTAAAGATGTGAACTGATGGAAATTTACTGGTTGCCAATAGCTGTCAGGGTGTTGACCTTTGGGTCACTGGGACAGTATGGAAAAGAGGAGGAAGGGGAAAAAAACAAAAAGAGCAACCTCCCAGGACCTGGGTGCTGTTTATATGTCACTGCTCCATTTCCTCCAGCAGGCCTGCACTCTAAGTAGGACACTGCGGCATGTTTCCCCATTTCCAGAACTTATTAAGTTAAATAGCCAGATGTCACTCTCTCATGAAAATTACAACCAGAACTTGCATTGAGCAAAGAGGGAGGAAAAAAAAAAAAAAAAAGCACCAGATGCATAAATGTGTAGCGGAGGAGTGGGATGGTGCTTGCGAATCATGCAACTTTGTTTCTGTAATTAGCTAGCAGCAATGTTTTCTCTGTTCCCAGGAGCTCAGAGTTTGCTCAGCAAGGTTCTGAATATTGAAACAACAAGCGGAGGAACGCCCCGGCACATTCCTCTCAGCCCACTGAGAACTTCGCCCGGCAAATCTTTTTGGAAATCACAGCAGTCCGTCTTTCCCACAGAGAGAAGCAAAAATGCTCATGACCAAAGGGGCCGACGCAGACCGCGCAGCGACTAAACAACTGCTGAAGGCACGACAGCAGCAAGAAGAAAAGCACACTTCCTCAAAGGGACAATCAGGCTAGTAGATACTGGGACAGCTGCCGTGAGGAGTGGATTTACTCACTTTTTAAACTTTCCAGTTTCTCTGCCAGGCCTTCTTCATCCCTGTATTTCTGGTCTTCCAGGTATTCCTGAGAAAGATGAAGAGGTGATAAAACTCGAGGAAAATTGGGGATGGGCGACACACATAAAAAGTTTTTGCATGTTACGATGAAACTGAAACACCTCAATACCGTTATGACAGCTTTCTTTAAGTTACCAGGTTCTCACAAATTGCATTGATCTAATTGTATCTTATCTCACGGTGCTCTTTTTCCTGGCTTGTCACCACTTCATTACTGGGGCACCTCATGAGGGAGTAGGAGTGCCTGAAGGGAGCCATTCTAATAAAATGATAATGGTGCAATATGCTGTGTGGGAGTCATCCACCACCGCGAACACAGAGCAGGGAAGACAGAGCGAGTCTGTTTTTCTGCATTGACCTCCGCGCGACTTTGAAGCTTGCAATCAAAGAGGATAACCATCGCAACTGGATGGTTATCAGTGCAGACTGACTCAGCTGACTGCAGCCCTCCCACAGGAAAGTCCTCTCGCAGACAGGAGCATGAAAACGCATCTCGACAAGTGCAGTGCCTGTACATCATATCGTGAAATCTCTTTTGCGGCTGACAATGCCTCACATGAGTCAAAACAAAAAATATTGTACTTCTTCTTTCTCAAGATCCTTATTGAGAGCTCTCTCTGGATTTCCCCTCGTCAAGGTTTTCTACAAATTCTGCACTTCTAGAGTTTTCCTGCAGCTTTTGCAGCATCCTGGAGGACAGAATGCGTGCTGTCCGTTTCACAGGTTTTTTTTTTTTAGCATCAGAAGCAACTTTTATCAGAATCCATCCAATCTGGACTGCGTTTCTCTAAATGCACACAAACCCATTCAACACATTAGAATATTACTGATTATTAAGTGAATTTATTTTAGTAACTATCGACAAGTCAAACACATTATATAGATTAATTAGACTGGGTGATATTTTTACACCTTTATTTCTCAATCACAGTGATTTTTTTTTGCTAACAGCTGATGAAAAGAACATTAAAATCAGAATAATCCATCAGGAAAAAAAAAATCTTCAAAACGAAAATGCGGGCTTAATAAAAAGTGTGATTAATATTTACTTAAAGGTTATTTTAAAAGGTATTTTTAATCTAACAAACAAGACTTGTCAGGGTGCACATTCTAATTCAATGAATATTTTAACCTCATACTCTACAAGTTTCTTAAAAGTGTGTGTTTTTGCTGTCAGTCTCTCTTCTAAGTTGAGAATGTTATTCTGGAGTGTACATAGTGTGCAACAATTTGAGCCTGTGTGTACTTTAATTTCAGTATAAATACAGCAGCTCATAAACGTGTGGATCATGAAGACTGTTACACAACCCGGACAGTTCAGGGAGACGTTTATAACAAGGCGAGGTTATAAAACAACAATAAAAAAAGTTAATTATCTAGAGAAGCAGTCAAGAGTACAATGGTAATTGGAGGAGCAGCAGAGATACGTAGCTCAGGTGGGAGAATATGTCAAAATGACTAAGTTATGCATTCACAAATGGGGGTTTTATTGGAAGTGCCAGTCATGAAAGAACAATATTTTTTGCAGTTTTGCACAGGCCAAGTAGGGGACAAGAAAGTCATGTGGAAGAACGAACTCTGGTCGAATGGGTCACAAATGCATCAGAATTTTTCACTCTTTTTGGACAACGTGCCTAATAACGGAAAACCAAGTGCTCGTAATCTTAAACACACCAGCACCGTTCTGAAACATGATGGAAGCAGCTTCATACTGCATACATACTTCAGATATGATGGACAAGCTGGTCAGAGTTGACAGGAAGGTAGATGGAGCTAAAAACAAGGCGACACTGGAAGGAAACCAGTTTGGCGACGGCAGATTTCAGACTAGGTTGGAGGCCTGCCTTCCAGCAGAACATACAGCAAAACCTGCCAAGGGGTGGTTGAGATCAGAGCATGTTATTGTGTCTGGATAAAACCTAGACCGACCAAAATCAAGTTGATAATCTGTATTGATGTTGACAGACACTCTTTATGAAATCTGCAGGAGATTGAGGCAGTTTTCCAAGGAAGAACAGAAAACATTTCAGAGTTGGGTGTGCAAATCTAGAGGGATACCCAACAAAGTGTTGCAGCTGTAAATATAGCAAAAGCTATCATTTAGAGGATTTGAGGACATAGCTTGTACATAAATTTAAAAAAAAAAGCACGCATCCTTTTCTTCTTTGTGTTGGTCTACAACATAAAACATAGATTTTTTTTTTTCTGGTTGAAACAAAGAGTATGAATACTTTTAGATGGCACTGTAAATATCCTAATACATTTGTCCTTCTGCACCGTAAAATGAAACAGATACAGAGCAAAAGTCAATGATTCGCACACGGTTTTGCGGTATTATCAGATCCCGAAGAACCATTGGGCACGCTGGGGTCATCTCACCTCCCATTTCTCTAATTACCAAACAAAGAGCGCGTTATCTTTAGATAACGGGAACAAGGAGTGCCATGCAGTAAAGTGTAACAAGCTGCAGCGACTGTTTTCCACGCGGCTGCTGCAGCGGTGAGCTGATAACAGGCGGCAGGCAAGGGTGTATAAAGGAGGGACGCACAGATTATGGGAAAATCTGGTTAATCTGAGGGGCCACTGCAGATATCTGACGAGAACAGGCCTCGGCGCGAAACAAAGAGCCCATTCGGACACCTGTTCCACCATAATGGGAAGGAGGGAGAAGGCAGAGCAGCTACAACAGATCGATGCGATCGGGTCAGAGGGAAACAGTTCCCAAAGGCATTCATGTGCGAAGGTATGCGGTCATTCAACAAGTGCCAAGACACTACAAGGTGGCAATAAATCAATAAAAAATTTATTACTGTTAGTGCAGCGGCCAGATACACTCAAATATGAACTATGTTTCAGGAATTCATCTATCATAGGGGCGGAGAAGAGGCTCCTCTGCCGGGAATCCTCAGCAAGCCGCCGGGGCTGCTGCACGTTCAAAAACAAGGCCAATGCCAAGTCAAGTGTACACGACCTCATTAACTCAGATGCTGTTAGAGAGGCTCGCAGAAAGACTACACTCCTACCTTATTTATTTCCTCCAGTTTCTGTCTCTGCTGCTCCTTCAACAGACCGAAAGCTTTCCCACCTAAAAACAAACAGAAGGTTAAGGTTATTCTAACGATAGATGCAATAATGCCGCCTCTAGCTAGTCTTGCCAGTCGGCCTGCGACGCTCTATTGTAAAGACTCAAAGCTTTAGCTAATGGTAGACAACAATATATATATAAAATTATTCCGAGTCGCTTTTCTTCTTTACCTTGCATGTTTTTATTTGAAGGCATCCTGGAATTTATTGCTGAGGTTCAGAGAGAGAGAAAACACTAAAATATCCGGGCCAGCAGGCTGCCGCAACTGTACGCAGGGGTATTATTCCTATTTAAAGATTGGGCTCAATGGGCCACTCGGCACCGGCGTCAAGTGTGACGCAATCATAAACACGACATCCGGCCGGGCTTTTCAAAATAAAGTAGTAATAATTAATAATAAACTAATAGTTAACTAATAATTCTAATTACACTTAAGAAACATTCATTCTTATCATTTATTAATAAACAGGTTGCATAAGCAGGTTGTTTTTATTTTTTAGAAAACAACATAGAAATAGCATAACAGTTTATAATTAAATTATTGGTTAATAATCCTTTTTTTTCATAATATAGCAACCTTTTCTTCCTACTCTATGAACATACCACCCACTTCTTGTTTAGATGTGATTGCCATTATGGAATACCAGTATAAGACGAGCAGCACCATTCTCAAAGTAAAACCCTAGGTGAACTAAGGGGGAAAAAAAACATAACTCCCCTTTCACATAAACATATAACAGAAAGTACACTTGGCCACCACTCTCTATACACAAAAATGAAGTGTAAATAACATCAATTCACATTCTACAAGATACAATTACCTAAACCTAAATTGGAGAGGCCAGAAAAATGATTATGTCATAGAATAATGCATATATTTGAAATATGAACTATAAAACCCTACTACTATCAGATATTGATTAATAGTAGTTGTAAGAGCTCTGTTTAGGCCTTTAGTCAGACTCAAACTATATATGTTATCATTAAAGAAACTCCAAGGTTTTCTTCTATCTTTGTGAGCCACCCACAACACTATGTTAAATAAATAACCAGAAATGTTTTTTTTTTTTTTAAAAATCCGATATTGACCTTATAAAGTCCGCACACGTTTTCTCCTGTCAAAATAAGCTGAAGTCAACCTTTATTTTGAAAGTAACAACATCTAATTTCCGGTTTTATTGTACAGAAACCTGTCCTCAGGCTGGAACTGATGCTGAAGTAGTAAATCAGGGCATCTTACGCTTATCACGCTGGCGCTCGCCATCATGTGGAGCATGATAAAACTGCATAAATTAAGGGCGTCACCTATTCATGACAAAGATAAATGAAAAAGAAGGCAGACTTTAAGATTGAAATTAAGTGAACAGGACAAGTATTAAACCTGCTTTCTTTATATTTAAATAAAATAAAAAATCTCTAGATCAAACCCCTCCGTTATACTTTTAACCGTTTAGTACAGTGAAATATTTTGTAAATAAAAACATAATTTCTGTTGCATTGGAGATTTAATATACTGTCGTGAAACCTGGCTGGAACT
>NW_015113086.1:107259-181004 GCF_001443285.1 Poecilia latipinna | reverse complement strand
ATACTTTTATAATTTTACAACTACAATTATAACTTAGTTTATAATGAGTTTTACATTAAGTAAAACTCAATGTAAAACTAATGCACATTTTATTCCTTGAAGTAAAATTTATATCCATGGACTCACAATATGCCGTACAATGATGTTATACTGTGATTTTAATTCAGCTCAATTGAAAAATAAATATTTTATTATTTCCCCCAAACTCTTTCTAAGCTTTTGAAATAACAGATCATAATGTCATGGAAATGTAATGCCTTCACAAATTTTTTCCATGTCAGATGACTCACTTCATGTTCTTCTGGGGAAAAACAAAAACAAGAGGAAAAAAAAAACAGTAATGGAAAGACTGGAATGTCTTAAATATACCTGACATGGAAAAAGGTTAAAGATACTATAGATAATTAAAATATAACAAACAAACAAACAAGAAAATACAGGTCTTACAGGTTTATGGAAAAACTGAAACTCCTTACAGTTATGCCTCTTTAAAAAAAGTACTTGCTGTGTTGCACAATGCTCAACTGAAAAAGGAAGTAAATCAGAGTGAAGTATATTAATCAAATCAAATTTCCTCTTGTCGAAAATTTAAAGGAGCAATGAGTCGTACAGTAATGTTAAGGTGTCCATGTCATCAGCACTCAATCACTGTGCTCATTAACTGGAACACCTCGCAGGGGAACAAATGGGACTGAAGGGAGCTACTGCAATTAAACCGCTACTGACGCAATGGAAAACCATTTTTCTGAGTCATAACCAGCAATTCTTTGCAATAATAAAATATTACTCAACTTTAACCCCTTACATTTATAGATGAATGACATTCATCTTTGCCATAAATAAAGAAAAGAAATAAAGGATCTATTCTAACTGCATGTGTCATAAAGAAGTGCATGGCAGGGCCTCAATCACCCTGAGAAAAACAATATGGCAAGCAAATGTGATTAAGTATATTCATGTATACTTGCATGAAATCTGGTTGCTTCAGTCCAGATTGTGCTAAGACACATTTCCCCCCATGATGAAAAGTCCAAGGCTATTTTAAATTTCCAATTTATTTACAAACACTTCCATAAATTCAACTGGGATTAGAAAATTTCCATTATTTTGCAACCCTGTAAGTAGCTAAAAACGTCCAAAATCTCACTGCAGTGCCCCACAAAGTCACAAAGTCGTCTTTTGTCCTTAACTTTTGCACATTTCGGCACGTTGCAGAGACAGAAAACACTCAGGAATCTGACCTTTCAGCCACATTTTTAAACCACTCACCAAGATTTTGAGAGACCGACTTCATAATGAGTCAAGATTAGGCTAAATTAACCTTTTTATCGAACATCCTGAGCTTTTCAGCTTGTTAACATTTATGACATCAAAATGTTATGATCAAAAAACTGCTTGTTTGAATGTCTGGGAATAAGTGACAAACTCTTAATGCAGACGTTCTTATTCTGCCACTTCAGAGTAAGAGTCTTAAATAAAGGGATAAACTCTCTGTTGCCAATTTAACTTTGGTGGGTAAGAAACAGCACAGAGACAACCCCATTCCTGCTTTGTTTTCTACTAGTATTTCCAAGCAAATATAATTCAATTGCACATGGACTGAATTTGGTATGTTAGCAGGTGGTTTTGTTAAATCTAAGAAAGGAGGAGTTTGGGCAGGCCTGTTGGGGGACTTATGAAAATTTCTGGGGACTTCAGCCTTGCAGCTTGAGTTATTTTATTTTACTGTGAGGCCTGCAGCTGTGTTCCTAGAACTGATTGTTCCTCCAGGTTAGTGCCGTGGGACAGTGGATTGGGTTCTGTTTTAGTGAAACTCTGGATCAGCCCCGGGATTTACAGTACACATCAACAAGCTTAGAAATATTTTTCTTTGAATTTTGCTTCTAAGTAAACTATGCCACCAAATGTTTGTGCTCTAGTGGCACCCCATTCTTATTCCACAGGAGTTAATAGGATGTTGGTCCTGACCAGTCAAGTTCTTCTATACCATCCTTTCTCATTTACGTATTCAAGGACCTTGCTTCACGCACGGATGCACAGCGATGTTGAAGAAGCCATCCGCAAACTATCCCACAAAGTTGGGTGCGTGGAATAGAACCCACTAAGAAAACAGTCTTACACCACAATTTCTTCTGCAGCCAACTTCACATGTTACTGAGAGGAGTTAGGCAAGTAGAAAGTACACATCTCTACTATTTTAGGATCCATTGGAGGCAAGCTTCATGCTACTGCAGCCAACACTTTGCACTGATGATATTTAGCTTGGATGCTTCTGCTTAGTCATGAAAAGGAACTTTTCATGACTAAGCAGGAACTTCTGTAGAGACAGACTGCATATGTAGGAGCTGGATGTTATTAACCTGTGGAGATGGGAGTGATTGGAAAACAAGCACTTTATCTGGAGTGGTGAGTTGTTGTTGTTGTTTTTTTAAAATAAGTCAATAAGTGGATTTCATTGATATGAAATCCACTTGAAAGTCTTTCTCTTTTGATTGTCCAATGTTCTATTACTTTTGACAAAATGTTCCACTTCTTTTTCTTTGTTTTATTCTGTAAGACACTTAAGTGCAAGTCTGAATATTTTAGTCATAAACTGGTTCTAAATCTCAGTCAATTATGTTTTTTTTTTTTTTTAAACACATCTGATAACTTCAGAAAAGGCTCAATGTTTAAATTGGGCTCTCAACTTTAAGTGGCCAACGCTGGTAAAAAAAAAAAAAAAAATACAAACAAACAAAAAAAAAAACGTGAAGCTGTAGCTGCAGAACAAGGGGAGGTAAATACAAATTCATTCCGCACCTTTCAGATTTCTATGAGTAAAAAGTTGCTCCAAATATGTCCTATCACAGACAGTCTCAAGAAAATAAACTAAAGTGTTGTGGACGTTTTTCTTGTTTGTTTTTCAAAGGAATTACTTTCTGTTTAGTCTCTCTCATGTTTACTTCTCTTTCATGTTTGGCACAACTCTCTGCTGCTTCAGTCTGGAACAAAGGCTGGACTGAAAACACAAAACATGACAGCTGACATTTTCTGAAAGACATTCAGAAAGGCTGGAGAACTATCGACCACAATTAAATGGATGCCGTTGATAGCTCTGGATCACAAGGACTGTCAAATCCTTGGAGGTGAGGTATAAAGAAATTAGTCATCTCTCTGTTTATCTGTCTATTCTGGTTTTTTTCTCTCTCTCTCTACGTGCTTTGCTGATTTCAAGTGATGGGATGGGATCTTTATTCCAGCAATCACTGAGGAGGAAATAGGAAAATGCCTGGAACTTGATATTTTGAAATCAGGGATAACAAATCAATGCACTTTGAAGCTTTGCTCAAGTTCATGTTCCAATTCTTTCATTATTTTTTTAATGCCACACAGTCAAAACTGATCAATAAAACAATCAATTTTGATGGTAAATGTTAGATGCAGCGGTGTAAAAATAACACACAGCAAATAATTTGCAGTATGACAAATGAGGATGTCAAAAATATTGGTAAACTAAATACAGCCTTATTAAATAAACATGCAACATCACCATCAGTGTTAAATATGTCAGTTTTTTTTTAATGCAGCTGCTTTCAAACATGTATTTTCAAACAAACCTTATGCTTGTTAAAATAGAATACAGATCAGGAATGTTTTTAAGGTGCAGATATGGGCCATTTTGCCATAATAGCCTTTTGCAATAAGTTTGATTTGTGCCACTACTTTGCAGTTCCAGAGCATGTTTGTTATGTTTACACTCAGACATTTAGAAGTAGCACAGTTCCACCAGACTCATTTGGAGAAAGTGGTTTTTCTTATAGTAATTCAAGACACATTTTTATCCCAACCTGACCGCAATCACTACGGTTTCCTCAAATTTGCCTTTTCTAAGTGACAAGGTGCGCATATTTAAAACACTGCAAAAACATAACATTTTACCAAGTATTTTTGGTCTAGTATCTAGTGCAAATATCTTATTGCACGTGAACTGCTTGTTCCAGTGGCAGATCATTTCACTTATAACAAGAGATTTCTGGAAAAATGTCTCGAAATAATCTGCCAGAGGAACAAATACTCTCTCAATGTTAGGGAATTACTTACTTAAAACGAGCTCTTATATCTTACTGAAAAGTTACTTGTCAGTTAGCTTTCTTATTTCAAGTACCAAGACATTTACACCAGAAACTAGACCAGCAATACCTTGTACATAAGATTTTGTGTTTTCACAGTATATGCGTTTTTCTTTTGCAGTTATAGCTGCATGTATTTCAGGCTATGTTGCTCTCTCTTTTGCATACGTAGAGACAAAATGTTTCGTCTGTTCTTTTATGGTTAGTCACGTTGGATGGAGACAATCTGTGATCAACTTTCAAGTTTTGCCATAAATTCCAAGCTGGACTTTGACTGTTCCATCCCAACATATTGATTAAAATACTGCTGTATTGATCTAAATGCTTCCTGTTTTAGGATTTTCAAAGTCTCCATCAGGTAGCACATGTCCATGCTAAAGAAATAGATCCCCACAGCATGATGCTGACACTAAATTTCACTATGGGGATATTATGCTCAAGGTGATGTATGAAGTTTCATTTTTTTTTTTTTTTTTCCAACTGTACCCCCAACCCAACCTGACCTGACGGCGGTTAGCTGAGCAGGATTTCATGTTGGGGTTTAAGAGCAAAAAAGGATGGATATAAACGCATACCATTCCATTTTGAATTTTCTAAATCTTTTTGAAAAGAAATGCTTTGTTTCGGATTATGTACATTACAAAAACAGACACCGGCATCTGTGGCTGTAGCAAAACTAAACGTGAAACAGTTTCAGGGAAACGTCTTTGCGAGGCATTGTGTGCTCGCCATTAGTGCGACTGCAACTGAAGGAAAAAGTGGCACGAAAGACAAAGTGCACCGTTACTGCTTCACGCAGGCCTACCAGGGAGTCACTTTGTGCAGTTTATCACGCTACTTTGTGTTTTACTCGAGGACACGCCGTCTACATTCAGCACTTATTTGCCTAAAAATGTTTGCTGGTGTTTAACAGTAGCAGAGACTAAACAGCGCTACATTAATCTGGGAGACGATGCTGGAAACTCGCATCTGCTGTTTCTAAATTCATTAATTCCATGTTAGATCGCAGAGCTGCCTGGGTTTAAATAAATGATGACCCTGGCAAGGCCACGGGCTGGTGCTAAATCGGATAGACTGCAAACACTTTCACGTTGTAATAAGACGCTTCGCCAAACGTTACAAAGCTTTTGTCTTTTCTGTTGTATGTGCACAACTCTCTGATATCGTTTTAACATAATTCTGAACATACATGTTCTTTTTAAAAAAAACAACAAAAAAACAACTGTGTTGTGAATTAATTAGCTTATTCTTATGTATGGCAATGGGTCCAGTGATGCAAACTGTTACCATTTGTTTATTTGCTGATGACAGAAATGTGGTTGTTAGAGGTGGACAAAGATTATTTGGATGTGGTTGCACTGGCTGGAAAAACATCCTTAAAACGTCACATCAAAAGCAAAACATAGTGAATTTTTATATATTTTTTTGAAGCACACATATATTGTCGTGTCTGTTTGCATCAAGGGGTCTTACTGCCTTTGAGTGATTTCAGACATTTCAGTGACAATGTACAAAAAGCTTTCTGCTTTACTTGAAGCCAAGTAAACATGGACTCAACCAGTGAAGAATGAGACGCCATCGATTTATAAAACCAACATTAAGGTTTTATCCCATCATGAAAAACACAGAACACGGCTCACAGTTTGACAGACACGCTAACTGAGACATAGCATAGAGGGAAGACCATTTCACAATATACAGCACACATTCCTGACCAAAATTTTGACTTCAAATCAGTCAGAGATTTCTGAAAGGATTTGAAATGGCCATATTAATAAGGTCATAAAAGCTAAGTAGATAAGAAAATCCCCTATTTCCAGGGTGCAAAAACCTGATCTGAAATCCCACTTTTACCTCGTCATCGTGCTTTCGAGGGACTTCAACTGCAAACTTTCTAAACTAAAACATCCTTAGCGAGAAAGCTAAAGATCAGACACCGCTTGCTGTTTTTTTTTTTTTTTTTTTTTCTCTTCCATGAAATCGCCAGTCCATCCGATGCGTCTGCTGGGTCAAAGAGTCAGAGGCTCCAGAAGGTGAGAGTTGTGGAAAAAAAGACAGAGTTCTCACTGCGTGTTCAGCGAACAGGCAGTTTAAACAGAACAGACACATTGAACCTGACAGGCAGGTTTTTGTTGTTGTTGTTGTTGTTTTTTTTTTTTTTGGTGAACACTTAAAAGAAAGTTGTTCTTTTTTTTCTTTTATTATTCCTGTTTTAGAAGAAACAGAAAGAGAAAATTCTGCCCTGTTGTCTGCAGGTTCATGTCATTTAAGAGCGGGACGTGGGGCGGGTGAAAGGAGGTGGAATATATCAGCAGAAATTACCTTTTGGACCTCAGTAAAAAAATCTACATAAAGAGGAGGTTTTAAAGGAACTGGGTCAAGAGTTAAGGGTTAATTGCTTCCTTGGAGGGTGCTTATGAATGACTGCAAGCACTTGAGCTGCTACATTTTAACACTTGGGGCATAACAGCAGCAAGTTACTGACATAATTATAGTGTCATTATTAGGAATTTTTTTTTTGGACCTTTATTTATTTATTTAAGTATTACGCTTGTGGAAAACTGAGCTGTTAAATCAGCATCATAAATTAAAGCATCCCAGCAAGCCTGTGGCAAGAGATTCCGACGTAGATGGATGGAATTGGGGGGGGGGAAAAACTGGGATTTTTGCCACCACAAGAGGGCAGCATTGATTTACCGCTGTTCTACCCAGATCATTTCTACTGGCTGCATTTGAAATTAAAGAGATGGTAATCGAAAGTCCATCCAAATCATATTAGTCTTTGGGAAGCACAAACATGACTTCGTTTCTTCCTCTTATCTATCACGGGAGAAAATCAAGCAGATTAGCCCGAATGGACGCTTAAGAATCAAAACAAAGCAAGGTTCAAATGTTCAGGGAGATTCAAAGGTCCAAACAGAAGTCAGACGTACACGTGTTTGTCATGATGATTGCGATGTGGGGCTACATGTGTGAGTCTCGTCTTATTCGTCTGTCCGGTGTATGTTTTGCTTGGATCAAAGACTCTTTTTCACGCTGAGAGGAATGTCAGCCAAACCAGCCGAGGTTCTTTCTAAACTCCAAACGATTATCCACATCCGTTTTATCATAATGCGACTGGACTGAATGGAAACAGGGTGGAAAATAAGAATAGCCTTTTCCCAGCAATGTCTGAAACAGTGCATTAAAATAAAATAAAAGAAAAGATTAGTTCCAACTCCATTTCAAGAGTGTCTTTGATCATCTTAAATTGATGATTCACAACTTTAGAGCCATAGGCTATAAAACAATGGGAGCCATTCGCAAAGCTATTTCGGAGACTACACGTTCTAATTGTCAACAAGTAGCATTTGCTTCAACTGAAACATTTCCATCATTTGTTGATGCAAACAATTTGACATTATGCTTGGTTTCTATTGAGCGGAGTAGCAAATGGTGCAGCATTTGGAGGTTGCTGTTGCTAATATTCATGACCTGACTCGTGATTTACAGCATCGATCATGATTCACTGAAATCTGCCCCCCCCCCGCCTCAAAAATTCTCAAATCCGTGTCTATTTTGTTCCATCCATCCATCCATCCATCCATCCATCGAGCCCAACTCAACAGTTGATATAGCAGCCTCTAATAACCCCATTATGTCAGCTGTTAAATAATAATTGTTTATTCTGCATCGACACCATTATTTATGTCTCCCTTCCTGCCTCAGAGAACTAATGTTTCTGCCTCTGTGTGACAGGATTTCCCACATGGGAAATGTCTATGTGGGTGTTCTCTGCGCCTGGCCATGATAGAAACATAAAATGTTTGACAAATGCAAGGCTGCTGTTGCCACATCGCATTACATTTACACGTTTGCTACACACATTTATGAATGCTCTGACAAATGAGGACCATTAGGTAGGAGCAGCAGATGGGAGCCGAGGGTTGAACAGTAAAATTTGTCATCCTCTCAAAGAACCTCATCCTTTTTGATTGTGTTTTGGTCACTTCCCCCCAAAAGCACGACTCACTCTGCAGCGTGTGCTCGCGTCAGGATCCGGTCCAATTAGACGCCATCAACCCTAAGATCTTCTACCAACAAGTGTGAATAAACAAGCATGTTTGTTAAGCTGCCTCCTGGTCTGACGTTGAAGCAGGTGCGTGATCCCAAGTGACCCTGCGAGCAACATGGGCTCCCGTAAGGGACGCCAGAGAGAAAATGGAATCAAGCGAGGAGTGAGTAAAGTGAAGCGTGCCCAGAATGATCAAAGGGGGGGCAGTGGGGGGCTCGTGTTGGGAGTGGGCAAAGAAACTGGGGCTCAGAAATGAAACGAATGATGACTCGGGCAGCATTTGAGAGGACGCGGAGGCTAAATCTGCAACATATTTTTCTGGAATAATTTATTTGTGATCTGGATTATCCACGCTTTTCTAATGTTATAATTATAACATCCAACCAGGAGCAAGATGAAGATGGGATAATCTGTATTAAGCGACAGCTCAGCCTAACCTTGTGCATTTGCTTTATTTAAGTTTCTCAAAACCACAACCAGAAGCATAAAACATGGGCAATGTTTTATAATGGAATTTTATTCATTTATTTAGTTTTTTTTTTTTTGGTATGTTCTCCTCAAAGTCCTAGAATGCAATGTCAATATGTTTATTAAAGAGAATATATTAACTAACACATTACCTGACAGCTACGGAGAAATTGCTACGTTGCCATTTTTGGGAAAAGGTTATATGTAATCAATTACTTTCAGAATTGTTTATAAGATACACGCCAACCTGGTTACAGAAGATAACACTGTATTGATAATTCAACTCTTCACCAACTTTGACAATAATTATATTACATAATTCAAACATTTGGCTGTCTTCATATATTTCTGGTAGAACTTATTTTAGTTACTATTAGCTGTTGGGGTTTTTTTGTTTGTTTTTTTGCTAATGAATAAAATCAACACTTGCAGAATTCCACAAGGATCAATTCAATCATGAAGTTTAAAGTGTACCAGAAAATCCAGCAGGTTCTCAATTTGTGACCTCAAATTCACCTGGACTTGTTTTATGCAGAAGGATCCAAAAGCTCGGCAGCAACTCCATCACTGGAAAAAAAAAAAAAAAAAACTCTGAATGTTTTGGACTGGCCTTGTTTAAGTCTAGACTTGAATCAGAATTGCTGTGGCATAACCGCACACATGCTCAAAAAACCTTCAACATGGCTAAATTAAACAATTCCCCAAAGTAGAATAAGATAAAAGATTCTCAAGTGTTACATACAAATCTGAACTGAAGGTCTAACAAGCTGGTTGTTGCTTTGCTTTAATTCTTACTTTTTTATTTTTATGATGCTTTTTTTTTTTTGCTTAGTAGAAGAGTTTGCATTTTTTTTCTTTCTATGTCAGTAGAACTTTTCATCTTCTATTTCTCTCCAAGTAGGCGCTTCTCAATGTCAGACAGACCAAGAGTCTGACTCCTGAATGCAGCTGAAGTGGAGCACAATCAACATTTGTGCTATCGATATCAGAGGAGCTGTCATGGTCACAGCCTTTTAAAATATCTCAAGAAAGCTGAACTCTTCTGTGGAGTTCCTGCAAACTTTCACAAAGAGAAGCTGGATTTCAGAAACTAGCAAAAGAAAGACCTCACTGGAGCAGAGAGAACAGCTGCTGACTAACTTTAGAGGTGCAATAAGTACCTGCAAATTTATCTGTTGTGGCATATAAAAAAATGCATTTTTACAGTGTGGTAGGTTTTATTGTGTTTTTTTGGGGAGATATTTTGAAATGTTAGTTAAAATGTCATTCTGTCTCAATTGCATCAAATGAGGAAAAAACCTGAAGGATTTACTCTTTTGAATATAAATGTCCACATTTGCAGTTTACAAGATAAAACCAACATTTGACCAAATTTTAAGCAGATAGTATAGCAAATTAAAAGACACATAGACTCATGTCTTGAGTATTTTTCTCAAAATAGAAAACTAAAAATATGTGTGTGTTTTTATGTATAAGACCTATGTATATAAGACATAGGCTCATGTCTTAAGTACTAAATATGAAAAAAAAAATATTTTTGATTTTTTTATTTTATTTCAAAAACTGATTTTTTTTTCAAACCAGCAAACTAAGTCAGTGTTTTATTTTGTTATCATGGAGGTAAAGCAGATTTTCTTTTGTTAACAGGCTGTTGATAAGGTAGGTTTCGTGGTTAAACTTTTATTTCACCAGGCAAAGTATTAAGAACAATTTCTTATTCACACTGTAACAAAAGATTAATTTACACGGACGGTTTTTAAACTTTACTAGATAAAACAATTGTTGTTGCACTGTAGAACAGGCTTGATATTTTTAACCTGATTTCTCTCAGAGCATCCCAATAGTGTGTAGTATTGGCCATTTCTTGCTACCCAGAGATGATAATTTATTAAATAAATGCTAAAAGCACTTTAAAGGAATATTTGCTCATATTGCAAATTGACACTCATAAGTGGATGCCTACACAGCCTTCCAAGCACAGAGCAGCGCAAAGCTGCATTGTATGCAGCCAATACCAAGCATCAGATGACGGGAAGCAACAATTGCACCTGTCTGTCCGGGAAGTTGGTTTTTCAAAGCAGTCATGTCTGTGGAGAATCACACGCTGGGCGAAAGTGCCGACAGATACTTTCTTTCTTTCTTTCTTTCTTTTTTTTTCCCCTGAATGAATAATCTCCTCTCCCTCAAGCCTCAAGTTACTCCTCAGTAGTGAAATCTGTTTTGGAAAGGCTTTCTGAGTGGGTAGCGTAAGCATTCAGGTGTCAGCGCTATACACTTTCGCTGTGTGAAGTTTGAGAGCATGTAGGGATTAGTGGGAAGAGGTGTTTGAAGTGGGTATTACCCTTTTTATTCACCTCGTAGGTATCTTTTCTTTCATTGCCTAGTGCACCAGGGGCAGCCGGAGAGAGTGGCGTGTCGGAGCGCAGCAGTGTGGGAGAGAAAAGGGCCGAGGCAGAGCCTTTCATTCTGGCACCTTATTGGAAACGAGTGATAACTCACTTTTCATTACGTAGATGCATTTGCTTTTTGTATGCAGTAAACAAAGGGGTTTAGGATGTGACAAGAAAGCAAGATAGTGTGGATTCTTGTGGATTCAAGAAGAAACCAAGTAATTTATGGGGATAAAAAAAATACAGAGGGATATTAGAGACTTTGTACCAAAACGCCATGTGTTTCTCATCAGTTTAATCTCATTACTGTTATATTAAATGTGATTTTTACTGTGTAAGATCTGCTGAGTTAAGAACAGTTTGGTTTGATTGGCTAATTTGGGCTTCAGCTGTATTATTTCAAACATTTTTTAAATTTTTTTTATGAATAAATAGTTTTCCTCTACATTAAAAAAAACAACAAATAACAAACACATGCCATTCATTGGCAATAGAGATCAATTAACTATTAAAAAGATCAAAATTAAGCAGAAAACGAACCTGACACTGTCAAAGTAGTGGTAGATTTACTGCTACCAGCAAGTTTGACAAAAGTCACATTACTCGACTAATTCGACATAGAAAATGTATGAGTTTATGCATATGACACCTAAAGCCCCAGTTATTACAACCAATGCTATTCAGCCTGAAATTCAAAGAAAACACAGACATAAACATAAGTAACTCCAAACAGGTCAGGTTTGATTATTCTTAAAGGTGGATCAGGTGTAGGCGATCACAACCACACATAAATTGCTGTGCAAAAGTACACATCGTAATGGAACGATGGCAGCTTTGACTCTGATGTGGGATATCATCAACAGAAGGATTCAGAAGGAACCTCATTTTCAAAGGTCATACTGCCTCAGGTTGCCCAGAGTGATCCTCCTGCAGCTCTGCGCAGACCTGGCAGAAGCCATACATTACCAATGGCAGTTCAAGTTCTCATTACGCTGGGATTCCTTACACCCAGAGCATTTCAGCGGGAAATGACTGACAGGTCGGGAATATCTCCGTCATTCATACATTGCCCAGATGCATAACCCTAACACTGCAGCTGAGTCGACAGAAATGAAACTGCAATTTAATTTAATGACCGGAGACGCCGACTGCACCACCTGTAAGTGAATGCTCTTCTGTGAATAGGAAAGAAATGTCAGCTTTGTGATTGTGCAACTTATAAGTGATGAAAAAATGTAGCTGACAAATGTTAGCCTGGTTCAACACAGGATTTCTTGAAACTATGGAGACTCTTTAAATTCTGGCTGAAAACAAACATTTCCACTTTGAGCAATGCCTCCGAGTAAAATTTCACTTTCTAAAATTTGTTTTTGTTTTAGTTTGCCTTCGATGGTAAGTGCTTTGCTTCTAATGTTATTGCTTTTATTTTCTGTAAGGTAACCTTGTGTGCAATGAAAGGCACTTTGTAAATGTACTACATTATTATTAGCAGTCGGAAACAGACTACAAGCAGGGGCTGCTACCTTTCAGACACGTGATGGGAGCCTCCCGGGTATTTACATACATTTAGGGGCAATCGAGTCACTTGAAACGCACGTGCAGCTGCGCCCAATTCACTGCAAATCCGGATTTACAAAGGTAGCGTGCAAATGAGATGCCTGCGCACGGTTTTAAGCATCTGAATTTTTTGCGTGCCATGTTTTAGAATTTCTCCCTGCTGCAAAGCAACATCCAGAGCTCTGACAAACATTTCTCACCCAGAGTTCCTCCTTCAATAAGAGGGGTGGAGCACCAACAGGTGCCGTCGGTTATACATAGATTAGCCTAAAGCACCTGGAAAGACAGGTTAAACTTTCATATTTTTGGATGTGAGGTTCTTTGAAGATGTCATCAATAACAGTTTTCCTACCTGCAGCAATCAGGCATCATCACTGTGAGTTTGCAGAAAAAGTAAATTTATCTTCAGAGCTGCAACAGATTAAGAGATATGTACTCCTACCACTTTTCCACTTTTCCACGGTGGAAAAGTGTAGAACCACTCCACTGAGGTCAAGCTGAGGTCAAGTCAAAGTTTATTTACTCAGGACATTCACAACAATCCCAACAGCACAGGTAGATCAACGATAAAACAGAAAATGAAATTAGGTTTGGTAAAAGTAATAAGACAATTAAAAATTGGCAGAAAATGCAAAAGACGTCATTTCAGCTATGTCGATTTGCCCAAAAAAAGAAATAAAAAAAAAAACAACAACCTTGAATCAGTTAGCTATTTAACCTGTCTGTCACGAGAGGACCCAAATTTGGATCCTCTCGTGACAGAGGTGTCAAACTCCAGTCCTCAAGGGCCTCTGTTCTGCAACTTTTAGATGTGCCTCTGCTGCACCACACCTGAAAAGAATAATTAGGTCATTAGCAAGGCTCAGGAGAACCGATCTACACAGGGAGGAGGTAATTAAGCCATTTCATTCCAGTTTTTTACCTGTGGCACATCTAAACACTGCAGGACAGCGGCCCTTGAGGACTGGAGTTTGACACCCCTGTGACATTGTGAATGACAACCTGAGACCAACAGGTTAAAAATACTCATTAAAAAAATAAAGTCTTGCAATTACATAAGTGTCCATAAGTAAAATCCTTTCAGAAAAAAGAATCAGTTTTACCATTTCTTATTTCAAGTAGAAGTAGTTCAGAAAAGACTGGTCAGGTTGTGGTGTAGCTCCTGATGTGTATGTGGAAAAAAATTGACTTTGTTCTGGTCTCATATTTCAAACAAACTGGGTTTCAATTTCAGACCAACTATTTGGTTGAAATTTCCCAATTTCTTGGGTTGAAGAAATCACCCAACAGTGTTCGGTGGATACGTAGGTTTTGACACTTTAGACGTCCATTAACGAGCGCTAAACTCCACACCAGAATCTTATTTTACCTATAAAGAGAAACACTCATTAAATCTACACCTGCCTCAAAATTGTGTCACTTGGGAATTTATGTCACACTTCGTTTATGTGTTCACTTTTTTAAGATATGGACTAATATTGTCTGAAATAAAGGTGCATAGTGAAATTCCTGCGATTTCTTTTGGAAACACTGCATTCGAAAACACCCGACAGAAAATCCCCTTGTAGTCCTTCGTGAAAGTGCCAGGAAACCTTGAGGTGATTCTGTGAGTCTTTGATGTCAGCACAAACTGGAAATTTCTTCTGACTTCAAAGGCTGACTTCAGTAAAAAAAAAAAAAAAAAAAAAAATTACTGACATACATGTGGTCTAATAAAAAAAAAAAAGAACTGTTTGTGGGTTTACCTATAAAATGCAAGTAAAAGTTGTGAAGTGAAAATGTGTTTTTTTTATTTACACTCTGAGATATGTACATGTTTACATTGTGAGAGAGAAAATTACATTTGATAGGGATATTTACACTACAAACTACTATGCATAATCATGCAATGTAAGCATACAGAACAATCAGCATTTGTTTGCAGCTCTGATAAAGATTTTAGATGCAAATCATCTAGAAATACATTTCCAGTATAACCCTAAAGATGACATGAAGTTGTTCCCCCACCTTCTTCAAATCAAATGAAATTCGTGTCAAACATTTGTGCAGCAAATATTTTTTGTTTGTGCCTCTACACTATTTTAAAAGACAATAATAAATATTTCCAGAGGTCATAGGTCAAGCAGCCCGGCCCACATTTACAAAATCCAACTAATTTGATTTCAAATCGACTAGATAGAACAAGACAGTCCCATCAGACGAAGAAACCGTCACAAAAGAGTAACCAGCTTTAGCAGGTGGTGAGAAAAAAAAAAAAAAATTCAGTTTTTGATGGACAAACTTCTGCCTTGTTTTCAATGGGTTCTTTCACAAAGCAGCATCATGAAAACGGCAAAGAAAAGCTGCTCAACAGGCTGCTTCTGTCTTCATGCATCACCAGGCAGCCGACAATATGCAAGAGCTTCCAAACATCAAGGTGCAAAGCCAAAGAAGCCTGAGAAATAAAGTCATCAGGGTTTATATTGAACAATATACAGACATTATACAAGCAACAGAAAACATCATTTTATTTCATTGACTGTTTCCCTTTGAAAACTTTTCAACCTTCTGAATTAGCATTTTTGTTTTTTTGTTCCTTGATCTAATTTCTCCTTCATTCAGTTTTCACATTGGGTCACTGAATCCATGTGGTCCTGTTTATTATAAATATAAAATGTATGGGGAAAAAAAAAATACGGCTACTGAAAACGAAGTTGCTTGCGTTGTAGCTAACATTTTCCATTCACTGAAATAAAATTTTTAATCTGGGGTGAATTTCACGTCAGTGAAAGTTGATCTTTAGAATTACTCTGCTTGTGATTTTGCTTCTATCTTGAATTACGATAATCTTGCACTTGCTACTCTCCGGCAACCAACAAAGAGAACAAACCAGAAGCTATCGCTTGATGCACATGACAGCCGTAATGAACTAGTTTGCCCTTCCAAAGAAAACCAATAACAAACAGAGTCCCTCTCTGCTACATGGTCAGGTCAGTGGGGTTTCATATTTTTGAGGTTAAGACCTTTACAGTCGAAATAAAAAACTTTTTATTTTCCTGCCCTCACCTCCCCAGGGGGGTTGAGTTATTCAGACCCTACAAAATCCCCCAACAGCAATAGTTCAGCTAATAATTGCTGGATAACATAAAGTGCACTTATCTGCCCAGAAGAAAAACAATACAACCCAGCTTCAGTTTCTCTTCCTCTCAATTTACTGCTTTCTTTTCAACTGAATCTGCAGTCCATTGCTGTTTATGAGCCGACTTAATCTTTGGCAGCGTGCAAGTTACTAAACTGTATTGCGGCTTGAGGACTGGATGCACACTTACGTACTTGTCTTCACGGTGGCTTTCTGGACATGATGTTTAACTTTTTTATGAGGCTAAAATAACTAAATTCTTCCAGCACCGAAACGGTTCTAGGTAAAACCGAGAAGTTTTGCAAACACCGTTTCTAACTCTTGAAAACTCCGAAACATTTATTTCACTCCGACACAGAATTTCTGGCGACGACAGATAGCGGGTTTGAAAGGACAGTAGCCATTTTTCACTTATCTCTTTTATGGGGCAGTCGGCAGTAAAACAATGAATAAGCACTTCTCGGTATGTCTGATAACCCTCTGAGCACCGAGGACTCTTTTGTGCCATACGGATGTTTGACTTCTTTTGATTCATTACCATACTCTCGCGGTGCGGCACCACAAGCATGTGATGAGATTTGACTCCCTATTTATAAAGATAATCAACTCAGGGCAGTTTTTTTTTTCTTTTTTCCATTTCTCTCTGCTCATCTCCTGTGGAGCGCCACTTCAAGAAAAAAATATATTTTATATTCACACCCATGGGACCTATTTTTCCAAAAGTGTCATATTTCTTATCTTTGTTTTGCTAGCGATGCTCAGCTGCAGAGTCACTCAGGATATCTGTGTCTGAGGAGCGTTGTTCTACAATGTAGCAGGAATTAGTACAAAAGTGTAACTTCCTGCTATTTAGGTATACACAAACAATTTGAAACAGCTGGCCCACATATGGAGGAATTGTCTTTGAATGCTGTTTTAATAAAAAAAAATGTTCTATGCATTTCATACAAGATCTGTAAAAGACAGTAGATTTATGGCACAATTAAGGTATATACGTATGTATGTGTAATAATTATTTTTTTGCCATTCAACTTCAAAAAAAATCATTTTATTATTAGACTTTACCAAACATTGGAGTCAAAACCTTTATACATTTTCTTTACCTTGTCTTACTTGATGATTGTTAACTTTTGTTTAACAAACTTGATGCATGCAGCAGAAAAAGACATGTTTTTGAAAAGTACTACTTTTTTCTTATGCATTTAATTCAGCAACCTGCACACTTAAAGCAACTCTTTGCAAATTGAAATATTTTGTCTGGATTACTTTATTAAATCCTCTTTCATTAGTGTTTCTTTTGTATGGAACTATCCTGAAGAACCTGACCAAATGTAAAACGGTTCCAACTCCTTTCACATTACCGGACTTGCACTGAGATGCAGCTGTTTTTAATGTTATTTTTTTTTCTTCTCTCCCCACTCGGTAACAAGACCACTTTCATTTTATAAGCTGTTATTTTGGGGGGAAAAAAACAGGTTCTTACTTTAGTATGAATGCACACGGGTACTTATGCCTCCCATTTGTTGGGTACCTTTTTAACCTAAAACGCGTCTAAAGTAATAAGCATATCCAAAACACGAGCCTTTCTGTGATGAATGTCACAGCCTACAGCAAGATAGGGGTGGTTTGAATTTATTTTAGCTCAGAAAGCGTTCTTAGCGGAAACTAAACAGGAGCCATTCCACCTCCGAGTATTTTTAAACCTCAAATCGCTTTCATGAAAGTGACTCTCTCCGAAGAACAATTACATTTGGATGACGGCTTTTAAGAAAGAGGCAGTGGGGGTGGGGGGAGGGGGAGTTCTTACTTCCAGTGACATCCCAACATCCCTTAAATTTGGATGAAAAACCCTCCAGAGCGACAGAGGAAGACGTTTAAAAATAAACAGAAAAAGATGCGAGAAGACGGGAACAAGTGATAAACGATACGAGGCGCGCAGCTGGGATCAATCTTTCATGAGGAAGCCTGGTAGGGTCAGATCTGACGTCTGATTACAACCCTTTTCTGAAACGTTGCATCGCTTGGTTTCATTTTCTTCAATCAAAGCTGAAATACTATTACTATTATTCATACCGCAAAACTGAATAGAAACTTGAAGCTGGAATAAGGGTTTTTGACTCAGTAACTGGAGTTTTTGCACCGCTGCACTTTGAGGTGAGGAAATGGATAAACAGTCTACGACGTAGAAGGCCTTCAGCACACCAAAAGCTACATACGTCTCAGACGTGTCGCTTTTCAATCGGCGCCGAGACATAAAGTGTTTTTAAGCAGACAGCGTTTTGTTTGCTCCGTTAAATCGTTGTGGAAGCAGTGCAGCTGTGGCTCTCAAACTGCTGTGGGGGCTCAGAGTCCATCCATAATTAAAAACATCATAACGTGGTGAATTTTCAATCAATGCTACATGTTTATTTATGATGCTGGGTACAGCAACAAAAATGCAAAAACACGCAGTTTTGTAAAATGCTGTTACATTTTTTTTTGTAATGAATAATCACCCTGATTTTAAATTTTTTTTTAAGTATTCATGAAATAAAACATCCCATCTTTTCACAATGTACTAATTTCAATCAACCCAAAATGAGAGGACCAATTGCTTTTCTCTAATCAGCACAACAAATACATCTTCTGTATTAGACTCCAGCTCGTTTTTGCTTTAAAATACCGTCTAGTTCAGAATGTGCTTAGGTACTAATAATTGCCAATTGTTCTTCAAACCTGTAATAGTTGTGTTTTGCATTCAGTAGAGGAAGGAACATGGAGCTTTCTGTTGGAGACTCAATGAAACACAGTAATAGGTTCACACTGAAACAGTCTCAGTAACAACAATAAAGTCTGGCTGTCAAAACGTATGAAACAAAGATGGAAAAAAGAAAAAAAACAGAAAAATCATGACATGTACTTACAGCTCAAATTTAACAAAAACATTTAATTAAACTGGATTTTAAAAATGAATTCAGTCAAGTTGAAAATATATATACATTTTGGATTTTCTTGTCATGTGGTCCCACGTGTGCTTAGGAAGAAATCCTTTCATATGGACAAAATTTTCTGGTTTCATTTGCCACTCAACTTTTTTTTTTTCCTCCTGTTTTTTGCTCTTAATAGTTCCAAAGCCATCGAGCCAGTTTGAAATAAAATGCTTTAGTGCTTTTGGTATTTGCAAAAGGCATGTCAGAGACTTTCTCTCCCCAAAATTAGTTGAAGAAAACTTCTAATTATTCGTTTACCAAACCCTGATCCACTCCCCTAACAACATGTAGCTTTTCTTCTTACAAACAGACATTTTGTCCGCAGTGGGAATGATGCTTCAGACTGAGCGTACCTCACCTGTTTGGCTCATTAGATTACAGGAACAATCAGCGGCGCAACCTCGCATGTCCAAAAACTATTATGGAAATGAATATTATTTAATTGTCTATAAGCTCAAAAAGCTGCTCTTGAATTTTGCTCACCACTTGGGTATTGTCATAATAACTTAAAATATTATTTCAGATTGTACCGAAATCTGGTTTCTGCAAACATCGGTGCTCCAGGTGCACAAACTGAATCCAAACTGAAAATAAATAAATAAATACATAAATAAATAAAAGAAAGATTTGTTTTTTCATTAATCCTTCACACGTGCTTTAGGCAGCCATTATGAATCTGGATTCCCCCAGGAGACTCATTTCTGCACAGTATGCATTGTTTACCACAAGCTATGTTGTGTACTTATTTTTGATACGCTGACTGACGCTCGTTTCTTTTTAAAACGTTCATTCTCCGTGGAGCTACACACACTCTCGCTCGCTCTTATCAGCACAGCTTCTGTTAGAGCTCAACGATTTTCAGCAGGATTTAAAGCTTCTTCTGTTTCACTGTGAAATGCAGGAAACATATAAGCAATGTTGCACATGGTGGGATTGTAAATGAGGTTGCAATTATTTCATCATCCAGTCGCCCTCCACCCACACCCAAAAAGAAAAAAAAGGAGGAAAAAAAAACAAAACAAAAAAACAAAGCAAAACAAGCCTTTCTTCAAAGAAGTAGCTTGAGTGCTTCCACTTGTTGCGACGTGAGAACGGCTCCGTTGACTGTCTCGTCACGCCACAATCTGACTTCATTAAAAGAGAGTATTGACTGGGTAAGTTGTGGAAGAAAGAGTGATTATATTTGTATCATTCTGAAGATGATCGTATTTATGTCTTTCACAGGTTCAGGCTTCTCGCGTACAGAAACATCTGGCACAGATTTAGCGCCGCAGATGATAATTAAATGTTTGGAACGGCACAGCGTGCGTTCCATGGGAGGTGATTGTGCCGTTTTAGAAAATGTAACATGTTTTTCTTTTTTCTTTTTTTTTCTTATGCACCATCATGTGGAAGATGAGGTGTAGCAGGAGTCAGAATAATCTTCTTCTTGTGCTAAAATACTTATCTTCATATGTTAATGTTAAAATGATGGCACCGACATGACAGCAAACCCTCCCCCCACCCCAGGATTAGATACGAGTAAAATCTTTTTTTTTTTTTTAAAGTAAGGACCATGACCTGACATTTTTGTCTTGCTGTTATGAGCTTGCTTAATCTGTGCGCCCTACTTGAGGCTCACATTCAGAGCTACACACTAAAGCAAATAATATGGATGCAGAGGGCAGCTCTTGAATTTTGTTTTGTCAGACAGTCCATGAGGCATTGCAGGGTAGAAGGTTTAAAAGTAATGATGCTGCAAGATGGTAGAGGTGCAACATGCAAAGTGTCCCTGAAGTGGCAAACTAGAGGGGTTGGGGGGGTGGGGGGGTGTCCGAAAGCATCTTTGATGCTCAGGATTTAAACTCAGGCCTGCATGCGCAACGTGAAGCCTCGGCATTTAGAGGGGGGAAAATTAAACGTGCATTGTTTATCTCTCTAGCAATCTTTCCTCATCCCAGGATTATCCAGAATACGGCAGTCGCCCTTTCACGCATAAAGTGATCACTCTAGACAGCTAATCAAAAGCCACTTTCTTGTCTATGTGAGAGGGTGCAGTATAGAGTATAGCTATGTTTCAGACCAAGAAACTGTAATCAGACAAAGACAGCCTGAGTAAATACAGGAAGCAGGTCAAATTATGATTGTGTTTAGTAAGAGAGGGGGAAAAAAAAAACTATCCTAACCTCTCTGCCCTAAACCTAATAACTGGGCAGGCTACAGTTTGCCATTAGGTCAGTGTGAACGATATATTTGCTGTTTGTTACTGAAATTTCTGGCCTGATTGTTATTGAAATTCACAGTTCAAGAGGACGGGTCTGCAGCAGCGGAAAATTTATGAAATTATAAAATGGTCTGTTATGTGGCCGTATTATACAACACATTTTTATGTAAGTTTCACTCGGTCTGGCATCATTTGTCACGTCCATCCTTATTTTTCAGTCTAGTTACAGGCTATTTACCTGAATTGCAAGTTAAAAAAAAAAAAAAAAAAACGAATGAAAAGGGAACCGTTTTATATTTTATGCCTAAAGATAATTGAAAACACTTCACCCTGAAAAGATCCTGCGTTTATTATAATTCATGCATGGAAGAGTTAAAATTGTGCCTGGCACCACGGACCATAACATAAAGACCAATATAAATGTAGATGAAGTTTACGTCAGGAATTATTAAATCCTCCTCTGAAAAGAACCAGTTTCCGTTTGGCTCCCCACTTCATGAGCAGAGGGACCCAGTTCCCACATTAGGGCAGCACTCCGACTCGGATCAACGTTTCTAGAGGAGATCAGTTTTAGCCACATAGGTTTGCTCGCTTCAAAACAGAAATGCATTCTCCCCCCCGCCCCCAGATGACTGAATATGCAGCTTTCATTGTATAGACATAAGCCAAAAATAAAAAAATAAAGATGTACAAGACAGGGTTTGCCAACAGCAGCTATAGCCATATACTGAACTCCAAAGCTGACACAAACTGCGTGTAAAGCTTTAACCTTCTTCTGCCTGAGGAGGAACATTTGAAGATGCATTACATGTGAAGAAGCTTTGGGGAAACTCAGTAACTGAGGAAAAAGAAAAAAAAGAAGTGGGATCAGAGTGAAGCGAAACTTCTTCTGATGCTCCCGTCTCTCTTCTTGAATCTTCGTGGAACAATAGCAAACTCTGATTCTCTGTGACAAACATGCCGGCTTTTTGCTCTGCCATTAAAGACTCCAATAAACGCACGCTGGCGCAAATGGTGCGAGATAATGCAAGCTCATGCAAATTAACCTTTTTTTTTATCTAAAGAAGAGGATGTCAGCCTGATAGGTCGGCAGATGGGAATAAATGATCAGAAAATTTACTAAACAATTCCATTATTGTATGAAAATTGCAGTAAATATTGGGCTTTATTGACTGAGAATGTGAGCAGGTCTAAATTAGATAATCACTGTCTCACTGAGCTAAAATAAAGTTACTGCTTCCCTTTCACTGTTTTGACATATTAAAAATAATTGACTTTCCAGTAAATAGTGGAAAAAGCAGCAATCAAGGCCTGTTCAGGTTGGAGTTTGCTTTCACAGGTGCTTTTGGTGGATTTAGCTCTAAAATCCTAGAAACCTTCATCCTGGTCTTCTGCTCCTTCCCAAGATTCTCTCTCAAATTTGAGTCTGGTCTCTTGTGGGGGCCAGTACCAAAATAGCAGCGCTACTTCCAGTGTTAGTCAAATTAAAAGATCATTTCAAACCCAAATCTGGTATAATCTGGGATTTAACTGAATAACTAAAAACCGTCCAGGAGAAAGAATGAAATACTAGTGCGTACATGACATGTACAGAAAAAAACCACCACAGTGGATAAATGTGTCTAAATATTTAACACAACTATGCCGAGTTCAGAATGGCATGACCTTTACTTTGACGTTCCACTTCAAAAGGTAAACCATCAGAAGGCTCATATGTTCACATGTATCTCTTATCAAACGGAAACTTCCCATCAGATGACCGGCGGTCCAGCTTCGAGTCTCATTTGTTCTGGTGGAAATAACATGCTCTTTCATGTCTTCTCTTTTTTGTTTTTTAGTCTTCTCTACAATTATTGTGAAACTTTGTAAAGCCAGTGGCTCAGATTCCAGACCCAGACCCAAAGAGGTGGATTACAGAGGTGTTCGCACTTATTAGCTTCCCTCTTAAAGATGGCGTTGAGCTAGACTTCATGTGCTCATAACTTGAGAGATCGTGTCAAGAAAATAGCTACTGATGTAAACTTGTCCATATCTGCAGTCAGAACAATAATTGAAAAGTTCAAAAGCAGACGGAGCTGGGACAGAAGAGGATCACAGTTTGTATTGCCAACATAAACAAAAACAATAAAGGGCAAGAAAAGGGTGGGAAATGACATCTTACTGTTTGGAAACAGCAGCATTTTTTTTTATATTAAAATGATGCTACAGGAATAAACGAGTCACTTATCTGAAGGGTTTTTACACGACTTAGCCGGGACTGCCAAAATAGTTTGAAGGCTGCTGGATGTATTATTAACAGAGCTTTGACCTTCAGTCGGCTCTGATTCTGGCGATGTGAATGTCCAACCATGAACGAGTTGTTCCCGTCCACTGCAGAGCACATTTATTAAAAGGATCCGGGAGCAGTAACCGGGAGTTAACATTGTCTCATCGTCCGTCTGCAGCAGAACCGGGGAGCCTTTACAGTCCAACAAGCACAATGTTTTTTAGGTTAGATTCTACAATGTGGTTTTTTATATGAGAAGATGTAACTAAGCTAATATACAAAACAAACAAACAAAAAAACTCCACATCAATGTTTTTACAGACAGAGTTTATTAAGTTTTTCTTGATATGTGGGATGTGCTATTTTACACATTTCTTCAGCTAAAATCATCCCGTCTCATGATATCACACAGTGTACTCTTTGGTCCATTAACAACAGATACATTGAGCTGAAGAAGCATTTCAAGTATGTTTTATAGTGGATTTTGTTTTCCTACTGGCAGGCCTAAAATACTGAAAATATACTTCTGATTATTTAAAAACTTCATACATTTTCTATTGAGATCATATCACATCAACCCTTCATAAATAAAGTACTAATGAACCACCAATTTATGAACAGGCACGGGGTTGTTACCAGAATCAAGGCAGAGTAAGCTTTAAGTGGTTAAAAACAGACATTCTGCAGGTCACATCGCTTTTACAGGAAATGGAAAAAAAAAGTTTGGGACTGAACAGAAATTTCTGCTTGTGATGAACAGGGTCAGTAATGGGGGTTGGGGTGTCCATCACTGTTAGGAAGGAAATATAGTTTCAAACTTACATTTTGCAAGTTGGGATTACGAGTTTGAGCTGTTAATGTCATAAACTATAACATTTGAAAGGGATAATATTCTTCCCAACAAGCTTTTGAAGACTTCTATTCTATATCTTCATTTGGGTCAGTGTTGCAACAAATTACTAAGTCTTTTAGATAATTTATTTTATGAAATGTAACTTTTACATTGTTCCATTAGGAGCGATTTTGACAAAATCCTATGAACGTATTATGCAGCTGAAGAATCGTAAGCGCACGCCTGTATCTGGAGTCTAAAGTTGAATCCTTTAATATGAGATATGGACATGTGTTGTCAGCGTGACATCCTGGTGGATCTAAGTTCAACGTTCTTATTTTGAAATAAGCAAGGAAGTAATTTACAAACTACCCAGTTTTATTGGGAGTCTAAACAACACTTCTAAATATGCTATAAGCATTTTGGTTTGTTGGTACCAACAAGAAACGGTTAAACGATGACGGACAAAATAAGGGCAATTCGGACGCATGGTGAGAATACCACCACTGGAAAGAAGTTAGCTGCTAACGATGTTAATGTTGTCATACCCTGTGTAGCTCCCAAAGGGTGCAAAACCAAAGGCACATGTCCCAGTTTTTAATCAGATAAAACCAAAGACAGCTACCAATGCCCTACATTTACATTTTTTCAAGAAAATATATGATTTTTACAGTAGTTTTCATTAGTTAATACACAAAATTGAGCTCTTTAAATGACTTCCCTTTCCATTTAGACCAATATAAGACTAAATCTTTCATATGGGAACAGGTCAAACATGGATTTAATTATGCTCAGAGTTTATGTGCATCTACTGCAGGACATATCATCAGGGATTATCATTAGATCATGGTGAGCCATTATTTTTAATTTTTCTATAAGTATAGTAAGACTGGCCCAGGCCTGCTCATTAGCTATGTCACTTAAGGAAAGTTTTGAAGAGATTGCTCAAACAGCTTGGTCACAGGGAGCCGTCCATACTCACCGTCCGTGACCCCCAGGACACAAGGCAACTTGACAACTTGATAGTGACTCAGTAAAAAGAGGAAAACAAAAACAGGCAGGTAGGCACCATGAGAATACCCAAGAAGCCAGGCTGCGTGCCGATGAAGCCTGACCTGAATACCGCCGAGGCCAAGATGACTAATTGTTAATTAAGGCGCGGTGATGAAAGGAGAGCTGAAGTGTAAATGAATGTGTCAGTCTGAAGGAGCCCTCAGACACACCTTTTTACCCCCGCAAAGGAAAGTCAGCAGTATTCCAAAACTTGTGGGTGTTCTCGGGGGGCTGGCTGGTTGATGTTGTTCGCAGGGAAATTGAAATTCTGATAATGTTGGTGGTGAAAAAAAAAAAAAAAAAAAAAAAAAAAAAAAAAGAAATTGGAAAATTGAAGGGAGAGAGAGAGAAAGAAAAACATCAAGATGAAGGAGGGGGATCAGATATGACTCACTGGAGACAGAGGAGAGCTCGGAGGCATTTGGCTAAACTGTCTATGTCTTCGCTCAATGATGGGAAAATGAATTGTAGCTTAGGGCAAAAAAAAAAAAAGGAAAATCTGAGAAGATATCGGTGAGTTTTGAAGCTGAAAAAAAAAAGAAAAAAGAAAAGACTCCAGCTCCTTTTATTAAAAACATTGTCCCAGACTTTTTCTGATGTTTGGTTGCTTTTTTTTTTTTTTTGATGTTGCAATCCCAACCATCTCCCATTTCTAGGCTTTACCTTCTCCCAAGGCCTGGGCGCAGGACTGAGGCAGGTTGGAGGCAATGTCCCTGAGACTCTCTCTCTCCTCCCTTATCTCCTGGATGTCCTGCTCGATGAGGGACAGGCGGCTCTGCTGTTCTCTGGCAGCAGACTGCAGCTTCTGGATCTTGGAGCCCAGCGCCGGGCTCTCCACGCTCCCACGCAGCATGCTCAGGCGGCGCTCCGTTTCGTTTAGGATTCGATGAAACCGCTCCAGAGGCACGCTCCCGTCTGGCGAAAAAACACACAGGAGACAGAATAGATGGAAAATCAGAGGAGGATTTTTTTTTTCTTTGTTCACTGATGGACTCCCTGCATTAAAAATTCAAACGGTGCTCGAGTCTGCATGATGACCTAATTACAGTGATTTGGTCGTTATCCTCCCAGGCATGTTAACATGCTGACGATAAAGTGCCAAGTCCTGGGCTTTCTAGCTAATTCTACAACTTGGCATATGCGTTGCTGTGGAAAAAGCATTGGCGATTTACAGATTTCTTCTGCGTTAGCCTTTTTAATACGACTAAATGTTTCAGATTCTAAAACAAATCTTACTTTAAGATCAAGATTAAATACAAAAAAATTGATCGGAATCAGAACCAGCTTTTCTTGACCGATATTAAATACACATACAAGGAATATGACGCACTCACAGCGTACAACGTAGAAATATAAGGATATTAAAGGAAACAAAGTAAGATAAAGGAATATTATGTTGTTGTTGTTGATTTTTATTTTTTTAAATCAATTGATAAAGGAGCAAATCTACCAAAACCAAACTGGAAGTGTGCAAAAAAAGCACCCCACCCACTTTCTCAAATCATATGTTCACTCAGGTTCACTCCATAAATTTGAGTTGATTTCACTTTTCTCATCAGGCTTGAGAACAATAGAATCAAGAAATCACCTAACTAGAACCTTTCTGACAACATGAAGTAGGCTAAAGGACCCCAGAACAGCAGCAGCTCAACCCCCATCAAAGACAATTCAAGAACACACAAGAGGTAAAGTCAGTGGCACCGTTCAGTCTGGAAACAGAGATATTTCTAAAGGGAAATGCATTTTCTGCAATAACAGAGCAACGTTTCCTCTTGCCAAGCACTGAAGGAACTCAATGATGCCATTCTCTTCTTGCATCTCTAGTTTGGCGGTTCCTGCAGGTTGTTCCTGACTATACACTCTGCTGAATCCTTAAATATAAAGTAGCTGTGCTGCACTGGGATAGGAATATCAAGACATCTTGTTATTTTTAAGTATGCAATGTCCTTGGCAGCAAGAACGTAGCTGTTTTTCCTCACAGTAAAAGAACCAGTTTATTGGCTCTTGTTCGGTATGCATTGGCCTTTAGGCTTCGGGACTCCAGCAAACCTCAGCCTGTTATCCACAAATGGATGAAATATGGAACAGTGGTGAGGCTTCCCATGCCTGGCCAGAAACTAAAATTACACCAAAAGTGCATCAACAACTTTTGGTGTTGATGCACTTTAGGGTTTTTTCGTCATAAAAATCCTAAAAATTTAAAGGACTAGTTAAGGCCAGTAAGTCAACAATAACAAAAGATAATTGGTACACAGCATCAAAGATGGGAGACTTTAACATTTTCTCTGAAACTTAAAAATCATTGTATTGGTGCCTAAGGCACTTGGGTGAATATGCAGAACCTTTTGGAAAATCTCCTTTTTCATCTAGTGTAAAACTAATACGGTGTTTTAGAAAAAAGATAATCATATATAAGTTTGCTCTGGCGACACTGTTGATGTGACAGACTTACCTATTTTGCTGATTAGTTCACTTAGCGTAACAGAATATGCCTCTAACTGGAGTTTAGCTGCTTCCATGTCATTCTTTATGCTGGAAAGTGACACTTCAGGCTGGACAGAAGAACATAAAATGATTACACTTTTTTTTTTTAATTTTAAACAAAGGAGGAGATCAGTATGCATAGATCTAGATAGGAACTAAACTGTAACTTGGAGGAAGACATTTTCCTGCCAAAATGCTCACCAGTTTAGAGTTAATGGGCAAAAAACAAAAAAAGGTCCAGAAAGCAAATTACATCTCCAAGCAGCTTTAAAACCCAGTTTAATTACATCTCATACGACAGCTCTTCCTCAATGCTTTCTAAAGTTCAACTTGAGTTTTAGTCAATGTTTGTCTTGTCTTGGTTCCTTAAAAGTGATGTAACAACACATCAAGATGACAAGGTGGGACGATATACGACACTGCTTTCCAATAAACCACATCTTATCGTTTTATTTTGGATTTGTTGGTTTGTTTTTATCTTGTGTAAAGCGCTTTGTGTTGCCACAAAAATACCAAAGACCGGAAACAATTACAATCATGGTTTTAAAAACTCCTTATGAATAAAAATATAATATCCTCAACTTGCCCAGACTTTGACTGGGCCATTATAACAGATGAATGAAGAAATGAAGATACTTTATTTGTTGGCCTCTCTTTGGCCACTTGACATAAAATGGACAGATATGGAAAGACATTTACTGTATTTTTCTGGACGTTTACTTAAACTTACCTCTGATGGGATCATGGATTTTGCTTTCTCTGTTAGTAATTCTTGTTCTGACAACTTGTTTAAAGCAGAGTCTATTTGTGAGTTAAGGTGAGAAGTTGAAGTCCTGGTATGCTTGGCTTGGGTCAGAATGGCTTTGGATCCCTGCAAACAAGATGCATAACATGTCTGTAAGGACAAGTTCAGAGTTTTAAGCCTAATGTTTCTACACCACTGCTGATTAAACTGCACTTAGGTGGAGTTTTCATATTGTAATTTGACTTCATAATTTAATATTATGAAAATCTCTAGTCCCAGGCAGGTGGAGGGAAACTTTGAAAACAAAATAAATGTCAATACCACCCAACTAAACAAGGCAACCCTCCACTCCAAACAAATCACAACAAACAGGCCCAAATTTAGAGGTTAAATGTGTTCAAGTGTTTAAATCAGCTAAATTATTTCAGTCTAAACTAGTCAGTTGGAAAACGAACAAAACAAGCCCATACCTTCGCCACATCGTGCGCCATTTGCTCTGCCTCCTTTGTGATGTTCCTAGTGAGGCTGGCGTTTTCCCTCGCAGGATCCAGCATCTTCTCAATTTGCCTGACCTTCTTCCTGACCTCCGAAAGGATCTTTTCTTCCTGGGGTCTTTGCTTCTTTAACGCCGTCTTCGTCTGAGCCTGCCGGCGAGGCCACTCTTTCACCATGTCTGCAGATGTGAGAATCGACACGGGAAGACAAGTTGTTCTTAACTCAACGCGATGTAGATTCGAGGTGGTCGTCGTCTTTCGGCCGAGGACCGATCGTTTTCTTCAAGATCTTATTCCGGTTGTCTGATCAGAGAACTATCTTCTAATGTTCACTTGATTCATGTTTAATATTTCAGCCAAAAAAAGAATGATTGTAAAAATTAGAAAAAAAAAAAAAAGCTTTCCACTTCATTATACTTTCCAAGTGATATGCAAATTCGCTCAGCCGTGGACAGGCTTTACATCTTGTTAGCTTGATATTTGACTTTTTAATTTAAGATGAATAATTCTTGAACATTTCATGAAGAAACAGTCTTACTTTCTACTTCTCTGTGGATGGTGATGATGTCTGACTCCACGTCTTTCCCCAGCACCACTGATGTCAAAGCAGAAGCTTTTGCCTCCTGAACATTCCCTTGCAGCTGCACAAAGTGAGAAAAAAAAAGGAAATTAAATTGTGAAACAAAACCTAAACATGACACAAAATCTCCCCACGAGTCATGTTGATAAAACCTACTCAAATTAAGCTCTAGTTTGCAAGACAGCTGAGGTTTTCGTCTTTGCCAAAACACCAATTGTAAAAATTGTTCAAAGCAAAGTTTATGAGATGTGTCATATGCTGAATTAGCAATAAAAAACAAAGAGAAAACATGCTAATGTTAGCCTGTAGCATTAATTGTCATGCACATATTATAGCACTCCTACACCCCTGCAGTATGCAGAAGTTTGCAGATGACGTGTGGTCAGACTAAAAGGAGGAGTGACAGGAAGTACAAGAACAAAGTGGAGCTGCTTTCCGATTGGTGCAGAGTCAAGGACCTGCAAAAAGAGGTGGATATTGAGTTTAAGTAGCAGAAAATAGACATCCCACAGAGCTCTGCTGTTTGGGAATGGAAAGTGAAAAACAACCTAACCTAGAGGACAAGTACCAAGTGGTTGTGGAAGAAGGTGAAGCTCACACAAGTCTTCTCAAACTTACTCCAGAGTGTGCACTGGCTTACTTTCTGGGTGAATGAGATCAGAAGCTGAACAGTCCCAAACAATGTGAGTTTATTTAAGACTAGTTTAAAGTGTCACATCAGAGATCACTTCCCTCCATAAATTAAAAATATCTGTTTTTAGCAAGAGAAACAGAGACTGCTTTGTGCTTAGAGTCAACCTAATCAAGCTAAATCAAATTTTTCACCCTTACAAGCAAAATATTGGAATCCAACTTATTTTATGAGGTTGGCCAATAACTTTCACATTCAAAAGAAAAAAAATAAAATAAAACAACAACACATACTTACCATTTTTATTGCATCTACTTCTTCGATGTTTTTCAAGACTGTCTGCTTTACTGACTCCATCTCCTTGCTAATGTTACTGATGAGATTTTCTTTGGTCTGAATTTCTTGGTCCAGCTCTTCTGTCTGTTTTAAAATGTCCTCACTCATCTGCACAGACAGAAAACAACGCAGATAAGTGTACGTTTATTTGGAGATAAAATAACCAACCCGTTTTTCTCAAGAGGTCACATTATCCCACACCTGTGTTGTTACATTTGAAATCTAGAACACAAGAAAATCTGAAACTGAGCGTTTTCAGTTTGCAGTATTTTGTTTGCTTGGAGATGCTGAAGAGGTTTGCCGCCCCCCCGTCTGGAATAATGCGCACCCTTTGAGCCGCGGCCTCTGCCAAAAATATTCTCTTCTTTGCCAGCGTGGTGATCTTTGCATGCCAAATGTTAAATCAAGCGGAAAACTTAAATTACTTCCTGGTGGTCGCCTGCCTCCTCCGACCAGTTAAGTGTGAGTTTACACCCGTCTCTCCTACCGCAGCCGAACTATAATGAGCTTCAGCCTTTGTGAAACTGGCCATTGTATAAATCAATATGCTAATACAAGTTTCAGTGAAATCATCAGAAACATATTTGCTATATTCGTTTTTGTATCCAGTTTAATTAGATTTTTATTGTAGTTTATTATTAAAACTGCTATTTTTTTTGCCATTATCAGCCTATGTGCTTAGGTTCTTTACTAACCAAAAAAAAAAAAAAAAAACACATAATTACAATTCTCTGTATGTGCCAATAACAATAATTCACCCACTTGTTATATAAAAAAATGCTACCTTTCACACAATGTTCTTTATGAATTTTCCCATGAAATATTTTGACTTCTGGAAGAATTCTGCTTGTTTTTCCAGACATTTACATACAAAGTCCAACTAGAAAGTGAATGCATCAGTAACTGCTATGCTTCGGAGTTTTCTATATCTTCACCAAAGAACAATACTGCCACCACCACCATTTTGGGGGTAACGGCACCCAGATGTCCAGTTCCAGTCCTCGATGTCCTGCATGTTTTAGATGGATCTCTGCTCCAACACAGCTGATTCAAATCGTCCAACTATTCCCTCTGCGTATTGCAAAGCTCTGCGGAGAAAGTTCTTCCATTTCAACAGTATATCAGTGCAGTTAGCCTGACTTGTGCATCTTTTATGCATTCCACCCATGTGGCCGTATAATCACACACACACATCAGTCAACAAACAAACACTACAAATTCTAGAGCGTCTTGACTGACTTGTCTTGACTGACCTGTGCAGGGGAGTTGTCCGGATGTGTTTGGTTGAAGTCTGTTTGGTTCATGTCTGATGCTGCTCTGGCATCCATCAGAGTCAGCTGATGCAAGGATGATGTGAAGTTACCCAGGGCAAGCTTGAAAGAGGCATCTTCTTCCACCAGGGCCAGATGTTCGGCTACAGTAACATTTAGCAGCGCGGTGAGGTTTTCCTTCTGCTGCTGCATTCGGGTTATTCTGGCACGAGTGCAGGAGGGAAGGACGGCAGGTTAGTCACAAATAAGGCAGTAAAGCTAAAATGAGCTAGAATCAGGATGCACTGCATTCATTTGATGTGGGGAAATACTGAGTGATGTGCCGCGGGATTGTCAGTGCCCCGTATTCACTGAGAGAATTCAGGAGCTTTCACTGCAACATTTTGACACGGAAACCCTGTGCCTTTATTGATACCGACGATGAGGAAACTCCGTTCGCGATTCACGTGTAAAGAGGAGTAAGGCGAGATTGACGTTGCGGGAAGAACGCACGATGAATAACGAAAGGTGTTGGACGCAGTGCAGGGGATGTTGACGTGGTCATTTTTTATCATCTGACCTGATCTGTTTTGCCTCAAAAGAGCAGGTATACGCAAATAGAGCAGGGCTGCTAAGCACTCGTTGCCCCAGAAATGAATTAAAATGTTTGGCAGAGTGCAGGAATCTTGTAACATTCAGAACAGGTTGGGGCTTTTCACATGGCTGCATAGTTTTATGTCTGAGCAAAAAACAGTGCAGTTCAGTTTCATTAAACCATAAAATCTGTGGAAAAGTTCATGACTTTCATTTTTAGCAAAAAGCTTCCTGACAACATTTAACGCTTTATGCAAAGAAAATCAAGTTGCAGTGGTCAACGCAACATACATTAAATAAAATACAACAGAGCTGTGCTGTAAAGTAATTGTTTGGTAAAATCATATCAAGTTTGTAGCATCCTTTGTCACTTAACTACTTTAATGTTTGGATCAAACTGTTCTGAGTGAAGAAAAACCCCCAATAAAAACAAACAAATACAGTGTGTTAAGTCTGTAAACAATGATAGTAAGGTCAAACATCATTTAGAACGCCTTTAAATTGACTACATTACATCCAGTAATTACATGCATGCTAACCCCAGTGGCACATGTCTTTAAATTAAATCGTAAAGCTTTCGCAAGAGGAACTGGAAACTGCAGCAGTCTTGGTTTAATCAAAGAGATTTTTTTTTTACTGTAAAATACATACACACATTTCAACCATAGGAAATTGTTTTTCTTCGTTGGACACGCACAGAGTGATTTTCTGCAAATACGTCAAAATATGATCGGATTAAAATCAAGCTTTTGATATTCATATTTACCATTTAATGAGGTTTAGACCAGGGTTGGGTTTTTTATGATTTCTGTATAATAAAAAAAAAACATTCCCTATCAGCCAAACAGAATATCTTATCTCCTGATTTTATGCCATAATAACATTATTTCTATACATGCAACTTTGATTGCACTTAAATAATTTGAGTCGGCATGTGCGACAAATGCTCTGGGCTTGTGTGACTCTTTATTGCGGAACATTAAAACACAGAAGAAAAACGTTCCTGTTCCTGTGTTTTGCAAATGCATCTAGACTTTCATCACATCGAAACCTGGCTCCAAAACTTTTATTCTTCTATTTACTTCCAAGACGCTTTTGATAAAACTGCAGGTGTTTCTTTAGGGGAAAAACAACAACAAAAAAACTATACCTCCAGTTTTCTAATAGCTTTTGTTCCTAATCTTAAAAGCTGCACCAAAGGAAACTACAGTACTAGTTTGCATTTAAAATGCGTAGAACCTAATTGGTGAAAACAAAATGTTATACTGTTTTGTCATTTAGGACTAATATCATTACAACACATTGACATTGTTTTTCATATAACATTTAAGTACATTTATATATAAAAGCACCAATGGCAGAATTGACAGCACTTTTAATGATTTCTATAAACAATGCATGCAAAACATTTCCTTTTTATTAGTAATCCACCATTCGTAATTACTGTGGTGGTCACACTACATGCAGGCTCATTTATTCTCGCTACCCATCAAAATTGGGGAAAAAACATGTCATTCAAAAGTCATCAATACCTTGATAAGTCAAGAAATGAGATGAAAAATGCAACTCATCTAAACTTGCCCATGTCTACAACCATTAGGACTGCAACAAACAAATCAGGAAGAGCACCAACAATGAAGAGGGTGTGATAAGAAGTTAGAAATGTAGCTTTATCTGGGAAAAACACATCAATTCTTTAGTGTGAGATTATATTACTGAGATCATTCATTTTCAGGCAACACAACCAACAACAACAATCTGAAACAAATAAAGTAATTCTACTCATAACTGGTTTCTCCAAAAATAAGCAAAGCACATGGAAACCTTGGCATTCATGTTTCAATGGAAAATGAAAATAAAACAATGGAAAAGTTGTGTTTTTTGCTCATCTAGTTACCTTAGTGATTCCTGTTCAGTGATTCTGAAAAGCAAGAAACCCAAATGCTTTGAAGCAAAACGTAGTGAAAGAAGTAGGTATGAGATACATCCCAAATAATGTTTATTGTTTTATTATTGTTATTTGACAATCCCCTTATTCAATATCCTAACTACTATCAGTATGTTTAAAATTAGCTGAGGCAAAATTAAGACTTTTAAAAGAAATATGAATTATATAAATCTTTCTCCACATTAAATCATTATGAAAACATTCCAATGTGCAAAGCGTTAGATTTGTTCACAGCAACTGCATGAAAACACAGTTTTTAATTGGTTTAAAATTTTTTTAATACAATCATGCTTCACAATTCAGGCTCGGCGAGGCAGAGACCTGAAGGTCTATTTTTAGAAACAGATTGAACACTTTGGTTCTTTTCTGGTTCGATAGCTTCCAAACAATAAAACGCCTCTGCTAAAGTATCAACACATGGGGAAATATGTGTGGGAAAAGCAATTTAATGGTGCCCATCTGTGCTAAAACTGCTCACTTTGCATCCTATAAAGTGCCTCTCACACACACACACACACGCGCACACACGCACACACACATACGTGGTGATGTGCAGCACCGCAGAACTCTCCCGAATCAAGCTGACTCCCGTTAGGAGGGGGGTAATCAATTTTGAGCTCCTCGCTTCTTTGCTCTCATCATGGCCACCGGAGGGCTTTTTGCATCATTCTGTCTGGTGTTCGGGATAATCCTCAGAGCAATCACATGCTAGGAGATGCAGTGAGCGTGCTGCAAATCCAAGAAAGCAATGGGCTTACAGCGGAGAGAAGCTGTCCCCCCTGTGACTAAATGTCTTACTCCTAAACTCCAGCGTGCTTTTAAAAAAAATAAATAAATAAATAAAAGATTGCAGTGAAAGAGAGGGCTTTGGGCGATAATGCAAGGATAGGTACAACTTTGTTGGAAATACAGTGCAAAAGCCGAAAAAATCCAGAGAGCTGAGTGGCTTGTTGGGTTAATAAGTAATGACTGTGTTATGTGACCAACTTAAGCATTCTCCCTGCTTGTGTTTCCTTTTTTGTTTTTTTGCTCACTGCTCTTTCAGATTCCTGGTGTACTCCTCTGTGGAGTTGTCCTGCAGTAGATCCATCAGGAAGCTGAAAGCCTGCGTTGACTCACGCACCGCCCTGCTGGCTACGGCCTCAATGTGGTCCGCCGTTTCTCTGTGACTGCAAAGGAAAAAAAGAAATAAATAAAAGGAAAGAAAGAAAGGTGGACAAAGTGAAAAGAAAAGGGAGAAAAAAAAAAGCATGCAGCGTAGAATAATAGACCATTACGACTGCCTGAGGTGAGGTGAAATAGATTTGAGCATTGATGCTTTCCCCCCCACCCCACACACTGGATCTCCTGGCCAGGTTTCTGGAACAGGCATATAATAGAGCTGCGAGCTCCGAGTGGTCGAGAGCATCGACTCGCTGCGGCATGACCGCACTGTGAGCGACAAGCACGAAAAAGCAGCCGAGCAGAGATCCGCAGATTACTGGAACAGACTCAGCTTTTAATTGACCGCTGAAAGCCCATTGAACAGACTTACCTTTTCATTAGGACCTGGGAGTCGTTGACCATTATGCTCCATTTGTTGGGCGCTGACATGGCTTCAAAAGAAATGATCTGTGAAAACGATAGGGAGGGAAGGCAGCACAGTGAGTGGCAGGCCTGGCTTTAAACCACGTTTTACTCTAATTTTATCATTTCAACAAAAGGAAAGAAAGTCTCGGGTTTCCTAGATAACTTTTTGCATCGAGCCTGTCTGTTTAAATACACACTAACCTGACACCGTGTTATGTCATAGTGTTATGGCATGTTCACATTCTGTTTAACAATTATGCCAGTCAAATGAGAGAAGCCCATTAGATTTGATCATCTAGACGTTACGAAGATGGAGTGCTGAAGTCTAAAACAGTTCAGAAAATGTAAGAAAAGAAGATTTAGATGGTTCTGAATTTAGTATTGTTGCTACTGCAAGATGAGCTGGTTTATCTGATTCAGAAACTGCTGCCCTGCTGTACGGTAAGGTAAGGTAAGGTAAGGTAAGGTAAGGTAAGGTAAGGTAAGGTAAGGTAAGGTAAGGTAAGGTAAGGTAAGGTAGGTAATTTCATTTATATAGCACATTTTCATGAACAAGGCAATTCAAAGTGCTTTGCATGAATTATACAGAAAAACAACAAAACAACAAACCAAATGAAATAGCAAAAGAAGAAAAATTATGAAAAAAAATAAGTATTCTGTGACTTATAAACTAGTAGACGTCTCTGGATTCTTGTTCTGATAATGTTGATTTAAGGTAGTGAGTAGTTTCTCTAGATAAGCTAATAAGAGTTTCTCTGGATTCTACGTTTGTTGCAATTCCTGAATATATAAACTAGATGCTCCTGTTATAAGAATAATTACTCCATAATCTATAAGCTAGAAGAAGTTTCTCTGGACAATAATAAACCAAGTGTTGGTCTAAAGTAATAAAAGTGTTGGTTCTCTATAGATTGTCCTAAATGTTGATCTAAGGTAATGAGTAGCTTCTCTAGGTGAGTTTCTCTGGATTCTAAGTTTGTTCTAATTTTTCAAGCATATCAACTAAAATCGTATTTTGGGTTAACTGAGAATGGAGTAAAAAACAAAAGAGATCTTATCTAATAAGATGTCAGAGGAGAATCTGCAGACTGATTTGACATGACTGGGAAGTGTACCTCAAATAACATCTCATTACATCTTTGGTGTGTGGCTTTTCGAAAGCCCAACACATTGAACCTTGAAGAAAATGAGCTACAGCAGAAAGACAATAACTTCCAGCAGGATGTCGTCATCTCAAACTAGCTTCTTGAGCTTGGCAATGAGTTCTTTGCGCTGCAGAGCTCCAATTGGATGTGCAAACAAGAAGTCTGCAGGAACAGAGAGATGCTATCATTTCAATATAGAATCAGATGAGTGTTACAAAACGCCGCTGAATTTGTGCCACAGAGAACGAAGGCGGTACAAGTTGGGTGTACCTAATTAAATGGCCGGTAAGTGCATGTCATTAAAAATGACGTACGTATCCACTGAAGTGTTGTCCTATGAAAAATTATGTCCACACGGCTGAATGCAGAGTCCGTTACCGAGTGACACCCAATTTGGAGGAATGCAAACAAACTGAGCGAACAGCAATTAACGCTGCTCAATTCTTTGCTCCTTTTGGAAGACTGCCTGTCGATTGATTATTAACCAAACACCTGCTGCAAGTGATGGGAGCTACAGAGTTCCAGTTTGTCTGTGCAAGCACAAAGACGATCAGAAAGGAGGAAATTGCACTTTGGCTAGAAAAAGCTCACTGATCACTCTGAAGTCTAAATAAGAGGACAGGCGGATCCATAAAAGCTTCCTGCAAGCCCCGGGCTCACAATGAAAGGCCACCAAATGTGAAAAGAACAAGTTGTTAATTTAGGAATCCATTAAAGACCGGTTAAATCTTTGCTTTTGGAGAAAGTAGTTTGCCATTTAGGTGCGTGGGACAGAGGTCTATTGTTTGTTAACCTGAAGCGTTCCATAATCATAAAAGGGTCTAGATTTTGTCGCATGTAACCTCGGCGTGTTTGCAAAGCTCCAGTCTGATGTTAAACTGCACTAATCAGTATGACTCGGAATATTTTGAGCCTTTTATTGATTTATTTCATCTATCCTGCTTTGATGGTGCACTGATAATATAAGACTTAATTAATTAATGAAAAAAAAAATGGGTGAACAAACATTATTAAGGATTTTCTCGGGCTAAAATCAGGTATACAGAATAAAATATATAGATACGCCCTCACTAATAGTTGGATAAATGTCTCTCAGGAAGATGAAGAGAAGTAATTTTTGGAGCCATTAACAAGGTCTGGTTAATAGCCATTATAAACCAAAATGGTCAGATCTAAATTGGTTGGTTTTCCAAAATGTACCACAATCTTTAAATAGAGGTTATATTTGGACCAAAGAAAATGGCGAGTGTTAGCCTGCTTAATCCACAAAAAAAAAAAAAAAAAAGTGTTTGTTTGAGGTCGTCTTTTTGTTGGAACACCATCTGCTTTCACCATCTAGCTTTTGACATTTAATCTTTCAGTCAGATGGTTGAAACATAGACGTGGTTTGACAATTATCCCAAACACCCATAAATGGCTTGAATTAAGCTTCCTGAATGGTTTTCCAAAGCTACAAAAATAAACTCATTATTGATTTGTGGACTTTGCTTATACAAGTGGATCAGTGCAAACATACCAACTAACTTAGTTGAACTCTACCAGTTTTTCCATGCGCTTGATATGCAACTTAACGGGAGACATCCATCAGAATATCAGTGAAGGAGTGTGTATATAATTATGTAAGATTAATGCTATAATATGCACCCAACTTGTTTTCAAAAATATATTGCAATTTTATGTCATTTGATTATTTCCTCCAAAAAACATAAAAAGGGAGCAAAAATAATTTAACATTTAGACTATTTTTGACCAGAAATATCTACTGTATAACTTTTGTTATCATCACTATTTATATGTGAATGTATAAAGCTAGAGATAAGACTCATCACCTATTAGGGATTTGATCAGATATAGCTAAAACAAACAAACAAACAAACAAACAAACAAACAAACAAACAAACAAAATCATATCTAGCAAAATGACAGACGCTCATTTTGAAAAACACTCATTTCGTCCCTCTTGGTCATGTATGATCTTTAATGTTTTTATTCCAGTTTAAATTTGGCACTCTCTCTAAAGTGTACATTGTGTCTTTAAGCAATTTAGAGCTACTTCTGCAGTTAATCTGTTGCATCCATCCTAGATCCTAAACCCCTGCAGAGTGTGTACACACCTTGTTCCACAGAGGGTTTCGTTCCGTTTCCCGTTTGTCTCCTCATATATACACTCTTCACTTACTGCCATAAATCTCAAAGAAAGAATGAATCTCTCTAAGAGGACTCTTATCCAGTCACCTGCTGTGAACTGCTGGCACATCTTGGATTTCGGACCCATCTTCCACCTCGTGAGAAGTGGTTTAGAAACTATTACTCGTCCTCTGAGACCTCTGCCAGACGGGCTTTTGTTGATGGGACTTTTTTTATTTTTTTTTATTTTGCTGTTTGTATTCCAGCATTTTTTTTTTTTTTACGTTTTAAAAATTGATGAAGTTGCTTTTCTCTCAGTGAACAAAGCTTGATGTATTGATTTTCTGATGCCACACTCAATTTCGGTCTGCCTGATCGTGCTTTGGATACAACTGATCCAGTTGTATCCAAAGTGTTTTGGAGGGCAATGCAGCCTTTAGAAACTGTCAATACACCTGTAATAGGACAGAGGAGTCCCGGCTTTGTGTGGAATAACGATAGAACTTCAGACATTTTCACTTAAATCTGGCACCATGTACATATATATGTATTTTTTATATAGAGAGACCAATGCATCCTTTTAGTTTTTGCTAAAAAAACAAAAAAAAAAAAGAAAAACCTTACCCGAGTAAGGTAATCCAATCTTTGGTCTTTGCCAGTGCTAAAAGGTAGCCTCTCTTTTGTTTTTCTTAGTTTGTTTTCTCTTTGCACACTCTTTGTTTTGCTTTTTCACCAATTTATACTTTTGCAGTTTTGGTCTTTTCGTAGCTCACAAAAAGACCAAAGTTTTGACCTGCAATCTGCTGAAGGAGATTTCTTATAGACCGTCTAATTTGTTCATTAGCAGCTGCTTTGGCAACACATTAAAAGTAATTATCTAATAGCTACTAACGATCTGTTTTAAGGAAATGTGCCAAGAAGACCATAACATTTTAATGTCAATGAGGTATATGGATACATTTAATTAAATGAGAATTAGTATTTTTCAGGTTATTCCCATAGTTTATTTAAAAAAAAAAAAATAATAAAAAAAAAAAAAAAAAAACTTCCATGACCAACAACACAAGCATCTAGTACATAGGTGCAAAATGGTTAACACAACATGGATGTAGATTAGCACAAGATGTGAGCAGGAAGTCGGGGTATGACTCAGCAAATGGGTGAACTGACCCAGATGATTTCCATTCATCCCAGTGTTAATAGTGTAGAGATAGATCATGAATTGTTTTAGTTTAACCTTTTCATGCATTAATTATTAAAGCTTCACATCAGATCTCAGCCCCCAGTGTTGTCAATTTTCCCTAGAAACCAAATGCAAGCAATTCAATACAAGCATGAACTCTTTAAACGGGACTTTTATGAATAAATGCTATTTATGACAACATAGTGGAAGGGTGGGGCAGCACGTCAATAGTTACGTCTATATACTCCACCCATGGTGACGCAGCTGTTTCCTCAGCATTACAAATTGCTGATACTGGGCATGTGTGTCACCCACCACATTGTCCAGGTCCAGCGTTGCCTGCTTCAGCTGATCCCCGGAGGCCTTGATCATCAGCAGGATTTTGGTGAAGGTTCGACACGCTCCTGTGCTTCCCTCATCCTTCCTCCCATCCTTCCCCTCGTCCTCAACTTCCTCCTCCGTCATGCTGATGCTGCAGTTCAAAGCGAATGTAATGCCGTGGAGCTGAGCTGAAAGTGCGCCTGCTGAAGCTTCCAGCAAGGAAAATTGTTTTATGAAGGCCTCCCGTGCCTCTGGAAGAACAAAGCAAATAAAAACCGCATTAAGTCTTTCATGGATTATTTCACAGAGAATGTTATTCTTCCCGTACTCTTTGTAGCTTGCAACTATCTTGCTCTCTAAACTCTCATTTATCGGGGTAATTCGTGCAAGGACTCTCATCCTTCCTGCCTATCCGCTAGAGAGGAGACGGGGGGGCAGCATGTGGGAGTCTGTCCAAATTCCAACACCTCTGTCACACTCGCTTTGTAGTTTATGAGGATAATCTGGCTGGCTGTTAAAGCAAGTAATTAGGGGGTGAGTCCAATCAGTACAATATGTGTCGGTTGTTCCTTCATTCTATCTTTGTCTTATGAATTGAAACTAAATAAGTGTGTGTCCCAGCATGGGTTGTTTTGGGGCCCACACGTAGAGCCCGTGGCTCCCACATGCTCATTATATTACTATCAGGCCACCCAGCGTCTTAAAGAGCATGGCTGGAATGTGTGGCGTGGGCGTTGGGATTTGTTCAACAACTGTTATCAGGATTGCAACTATAATCATTATAAACTAGGGATTAGAGATGCACGGTCTGTCATATCAATAGGGATTAAGTTAGTCACATGGTGTCTTGTTTTATATTGTTATGCTTTGTCTCCATTTGGCCTGTGCAGCTGAGCCTGTCAGCCTTGTTCCCCTCGAAAGATAATGAGGATATATCAGCATTGTGCTAAAGTAATTGGGAGAGGTCGGGTATTGTTGCCTGCTTCCTGATTTAATCGCTTTGTTGTGCCTCGTATGCAACGCCGTCGCAGCGTGGCGGGGGGGGGGATGCGTGGCGGAAAGCAGGGGGTGGCGTCACGTCATCAGACGTCTCGGCCTCGCTCCCCGACTGCCTTCGCGCTCGTATGGTTATCGTCTCCCGAGCAGGAATGCGCCGCATCAGACACAAAGGGGAACAGGCTAGAGTCGTGTTTCACAAGGCGAATGCCGTCATGTGTCTCGAGAAGTGATGGACAAAAGAGGGTGAGAAGGAGGATAGAGAGAGAGAGAGACGGGGAGGGGGGCATCAAAAGAAGCGAGAAATTATCTCTTGCTTTCTTTGCTGTTGTACCTTGGAAGGCCAGAAAATCCTCCAGTGCGTTGGGAAAAGTATCTTCCCTCTGGTGCTCCCCTTCGTAAAGCCCCGTCGTGGCGTACTTCAGTGGGTGGTGGCGCTTCCCAAATCTGCCTCGGCAATCAAAGTGAGCCAGCAGCTTGTCCAAATCCCGAAGACGAGTCTGAAGCTTTTCGGCCTGTAACAACATCATGATTTTAAAAGAATCGGAGGGAGAGCAGGCTTTTTTGTTTAAAAAAAAAGAGAAAAAAAAGAAGAAAAAAAGGCATGAAAATTAAAATAATGTGGCTCTAAAATATCTGTATTCATTTATTCAGATGCAAAGATTGAGATGTGTCTTCAATTCTTAGTACACCAACACATGAAAATGTAGTATTTCAACAAAAGCAATGAATAAATGAATATCAACAACACGATAAGGGATGGAAAAGCGTCTTCCTATCTGGATCCTCTCGCTGTTCTGTGTGCCATAGGCAGAGGAGGAAAGCATTGCGAGAGATAAGTAGATTAGACTTTGAGAGAATAAAAATCAGGTCTGAAAGTGAAATGAAAGGGACGTGATTGGTCCTGGCAGTTAAACAGTCACAGGTTTATTAAACGTTTGTGTGATCGCACGTCTTTTTGAGGGGGAAGGTGTGCCATAAGTTGCCCACAAGACCTATTTGATTACTGGCTGTGCTTTCTGCTAGTCAGTAACCAAAGTGTCTGCCAAAAAAAAAAAAAAAAAAAAGGGTCTTCAGATTTGACTCTTGGCTCTAGATAACTCTTATTTTCTGCGTTTGATCATCTTTTCAATAAATACGAAGGAAAGCGTTGAAAGAAAGCTCATAAGAACTCCCGGTTGATGTTTGTGAAAAGTCATGCAGGGGTCACGGCAAATACATAGAAAACAGACCAAAACTGAAGTATTTGACCCACAGCGAGACGCCACATGTTGCTGACAGTCCATCTAATAGAGAACACCATCATTATGGTGAAGCATGGTGGTGGCAGCGTGGATGGTTTACTGAGAGTTAGGGCTGATGAGTAGATTGATAGAGCGGAAACGTAGGAAACTTGACGGAAACCCTTTGAGAGGTTGATATTAGCTTGACATCGATCTCGAACATACGGCCTGAACTACAGCACGATATGTTAGATCAAAGCATATTGATCTAACATATTACAGCGAAACATTGCTCCTCAAAGCATTGACAATTTAACGATTCTAATCACTAGTTTGCGATGACCTAATATAAAACTCTTGAAACACGACGGTTGTTGTTTTTTGACAAGAAATGAAAATGTTCTCGGGGTACGAAGGATTTTGCAAGGCCGAGATGTTACTCCATTTCTCCGTTTTATGTTTTATCCAAAGGGGGGAAAAAAGAAAAAAAATGTCAGCACCAAGATAAGAGGGCGACCGGTGGGAGGGGGATGGGATGTTAGAGGACAGGAAGAGTAATTGCAAGAGTTCAAAGAAGACAAGGGTTGGGATGTTCACTGAATTGCCAACACTGTGGAAGCCACCGCATGCATTCACACAGGAACGGTGCTGGTCCGTCGAGGACGTCCAGCCACTTCTGCAAGGGGGGAAAGAATAAGCGCAGGAAATAAAGGCAGAACATGTCAAGAGGTATTGGATTCTCCTCAGAAGGGAAATCCTGGAGCACCGAACGCGGAATGCAACAGATCCAAAGGGACAGAAAGGAGCGCAGGAGATCATTAGGGCAAATGTCCCCTTTCTATTTCAATGCACATCCACTGTATAGCTGCAATCTCCAAAATACAAAGGAGCCACACGGCTGTCAGGAAGGTCTGCAAAGGCGGCGTGCTCCGGGGGAATGTGATATTTAGAGGGAAGAATTGCACCTCGTGAAAGCAAGAAGGCAAGAAACGCCATGTAGGTGTGAAACCTATTTATATACATCAGTGCAGCAACCAAGTGTTTAAGACAAAATCGAAAACCCAAAATGAGACATTAGGAAAAATGGAGATAGATGAAGCAAACAAACAGAGAGAAATCAGGTAATTTACAGTAGAATTTGGTAATGCCATGCCTTTTTTAATCCCACAGTGGGGAAATTCACTTGTTACAGCAGAACAGTAGCTAAATATGCCCCAATGTATATGAAAATATCTGGAAAGTCAATATAAACAACTATACACCAACAAAATGCATTATTAAAATAAATATAAACTAAATAGATACTGAATATGTTCTGTTGCATGGAGATTCCACAACTTTACAGAGCTCACATGCAGTTAAAATAAAGAGCACATGCTATTTGTTGCATGTGAAAAAGTGAAAAGTCACTGAAAACAGTTACACTAATTAACCTAACAGTCATGTTTTCAACCTGTGAGAAGAAGTCAGAGTACATGGAGAGAACCTGCACAGAAACTCTGGCAGAACATGTAAGCGCCATGCAGACAGAGCCCAAACCTGGATCTGAACCCTTTCCATTAAAACCGCATTTGAAATTCACTACATTCCTTCACCAGAGTGATCAGCACAGAAAGGATCCTTCAACTACAGATACTCACATGTTCTTTGACGAGGCCGTAGCAAACCGGACACTCCTCACACTGGTGAGTGGCTCGGTCATAGAAATAATTCAGCTCACATTTGTCGCACTTGTGACCCACGAAGCCGCGGCGGCACTGGCAGGTGCCGTCGCCACGACACTGCATGGAAGCGGAGCCCATCGGGTCACAGTTACAGGCTGGACGAAGCGGGTTTAGACGAGAAGGGGAGTCGGGAGGCGAGGGTAAACAATTCACGAGTTAGAGAAAGCTTTCAAGTGTGATCTGTATTGAACGTATTAGACAAGGGCATAGGGGGCAGCTGCAGTGCCTGATGTAAGGTAGCGTACCTCTGCAGCCTTGTGAGGAGAATCCAAAAAAGCCCACACGGCAGGAGCCGCACAGGGTCCCCTCCACTCCCGCGCGACACAAGCACTCCCCAGTGGCTGGATGGCAGGCCATCGACAGCGAGCCGACCGGGTTACACTTACACCTGGTGAAGGCAGGACGATATCTCAATGGCGGGCTCAGTGCATAATCTCTCATACAGACCTTCTCTCAGATGCGGTGGGAATCCATTTACCTTTCGCATCCAATGCCAGGCTGAAGGTCGAAGAAGCCGAGTTCACAGCGGCTGCAATCTCGCCCGGTCACATGAGCGAGGCAACGGCAATTTCCTGTTGTGGGGTGGCATTCGTCGACAGGCCCCGAGGTTCCCGCAGCGCTGCAGCGACATGCTGGGGAAGAACAAATAAAGCATTTTAATTGTTAACGTAAAGATAATGTTATATTGTTGACAGCTTAAATCTGCGTGCGTCTCATTTTCGTATGGGGTAAGTTATTAGTTTTATCTGATTTGAGTGCTGGAGGGAGAATTAGATAAAATGACAGACAGGAGCATGGAAATTCAAGCATCCCTCTGCAACATTGTTCTGCCGGATAAATTCAACTGGGGATTACAGGTAGGAGAAAAATAGGAAAAAGGAATATGAAAGTGGAAGAATGAACACCTCTACTGTGGCACTTTGGGTCGTTTCCTGCCTTTGTAACTTTATTTAAAGTTCAGTCACTGATTTTCTCTTTTTTACCTTTTAACAATTCAAGGACTTTTTTTTTTTTAAGTGATCCAACTCTGAGCCATTTGCTCATCTCATTTGAAACTTTTGCCTTTTTTGTAACCTGGAAAAAAAAAAAGTGTGCACCCACACCCATACACCCAAAGTGAACACTTCAAATAGATATTCCTGCATTCCTGTCGAGAGAAATACCTGAATCCCAGCACCACTGATTATATAAGAAGTAAAACTTTATAAACCTTCTACTGCAGTGTGATGGGAACTTCTTTTTCTTGAGGAGTTGTGGGGTAAAATAAAAAAAAACAGCTAACAGACATGTTCAAAAGTCTTAATTTATGACAAAATTCTTCTCACAGTTTTCTTTAAAACATTTAGAAACTGAGTTTGTGAGGACTTTGATATCTTTCACGGTTCTACACCAGGCACACTCACAGTTGTAACTTTGTACATCCCTGTGGATAGTTGTAAGTTCATTTACCATAAATCTGCAACATGGACAGGATTTCAGATATTTTTGCAAGGGCAGTATGGAACGTATAGCGGATTTTTCTCTGAACCACTCAAAGTCAGAACTATACACACATAACACAAAAAATATATGTATAAATGTATTTTGTCAAGTTGCAGGGAAACTACTTGTTCTTTGTAGCCAAAAACAAAGTTGAATATTTGACCAATTGTATAATTAAAACCACATAGCTTGTTTAAACGGGTTGGTTATAAGGCACAGAGTCAACCTTTAGAAAGGTATGCACTGAGATGAAAATTTGGGGCAATATCCAATATTAATATTGCCTATTTATGTCTATTTTATTTATGTTTTACTGCCCTTTCAACACTTTGAAAAAAAAACAAAAAACAACCGACCTGCTGACTTCACCACTGGTTCTCTGCTTCAGTTCCCCATAATCCTGTGCTGCATCACTATCACTGTCACATGATCAAACAAACACCTCGTGACCAACATCCTTCCCCAGAAAAAAAATTTGCAGAAAGATGGAAAGAAATATTAGTTGGTAATATTGGCCCAGTTGAATTGATCAAACTGACACTGTTGTATTAAATGCGACTAATATTGGCCAATTTAGATGTTAGTGCCGATGCATATCACGCATTCCTACAGGATATGCTGTTGCTAAACAAATCGGGAACTACTAAAGCTTACGCCTGAGATCCTGGAACATCAGCGTGATCGTCCACGCTGTCCATTGTTCATTGTAAGTTTAGCATCACAACATACTGAGTCGGTGTCAACTAAGAAAGAACTCCCTGCTCCAAACTGCTCCAAGCATGACTGAAATTTTTCCACATAAAAAAGTTTAATCTTTTCTGGAGAAGTCAAGACAAGGATTGATGCGTTTGCCTAAGTCCAAACTTTGAATGTAGTTGGATGTTCCATCAATGTAATGATCTCAACCAAGCAAGTTTTGGAATAACTGATACCATATTTCTGGAATGACCAAGCTTCAGCAGTTTTCTAAGGGCTCGTTTTTCATAAATTCCTGCAGGGGGATGTATGTTTTTGAGAGTATGCATATGATTTTGATCCTGTGTGCATTGGAGTACACCTGCTATTTTCACACCTATTCTATTTCACATTTGTTTTCTAAATGATCTTAAAATTTAAAGTCAATTCGCAGAAAAGAAGGGATTCGAAAGGCAAATTAATAATTTTATCTATGATAAGTGTGTGTAAACTTGTAATTGGCACTCTTCTGTTAAAAAAAAAGACAAACTCTTCACATATTAAATAATTAAAAGAAATCATTTTTTTAAATGTTTTCTTAGTGACTCACGTCTGCACTTCTGTCTGGCCGTTTGGTTCAGGGCGTCGCCATAAAAACCCTGCTTGCAGCGCTGGCACTGGTCGCCCTCTGTGTGCCCGAGGCACTTCAGGCATCGCCCGGTGAAGTGGTCACAGACTCCCACGGCGTTGACATCCACATTTCCGTTGCAGGTGCACCTTGCGCAGGGGCGAGCCGTCCCCGACGTTCCCAGGGGGTCGCCGTAGTAGCCATCTTCACATATCTGACAGCGCACGCCTGCACACGCACAACGAGAGGCAAAGGAGGTGAGAGAGGGACTTTGATGGCAGCACTGGAGGTCATTTTCGTGTAACATTAGACTATGTTCTAATTAAATTAAATCCGCTGATTAAATGTGCCTGAATCACAGGTGGCCCTCCGCGGTGACGGGAAAAGCAAATAAACCGACTTAAAAAATGACAGTCTTCTCGGCAACAAGCCGATTTGTGGAGACGTGGTTTGAATCTTGTCACAAAGCTCCTTGTTTACTTTGTCGACTGTCCGTGCGCATCATCTTAAATTGCAGGAATCTCCTGTCACCTGTCTGTCCTGCAGGGCAGCTGGTGCAGACCACCTGTCCGGTCTCTGCAATCTGGGCGCAGCTGCTGAGGCCCGGGCAGGGGCAGGCCTGACAATCACCACGAGTGCCAATCAAAGCGTTGCCATAGTAACCATCCAGGCAGCGCTCACAGGTCGTCCCACCGGTGAAATCCAAGCACTCGCACACCCCTGTAACACAAAGAGGAGTTGCACGTTTGTATCACACAGGAACACCTGCTCATGAATTACCAGAAAATGTTTTTTTTACTCCCCCTCTCCATGCCAGCAGAGGGCGCTGTGTCTCTGGCCAAAAAAGCAAACAGTACAGTCCATATTCTGCTTTAGAAAAAGGAAAATAAATAAATAAAACATTCCCTACAGCACACCATGGAGAGCAGAAGACAACTAAATTCACCCCGACTATAATTGCTTTGGGAAATATGTGAGCCAAATGCAGTCCGAAAGACCTTCAAGAAGCAAAGCAATTCCCCCACCACGAGGGGGGGGATTGCCAATTCTATGATGTCCTAAGAACAAACTGTTGTTTTGAAATTCAGTAGAAAAAAAAAGAAGAAAAAAAAATCAGCTTTCAGCTATAAACGACTTTAAATGTACAACATGTGTTGATTTACACTTGCATACACGTCGAAGCCCCAGATGCATCCTATTCAATTTACAGAGTGATTTTTTTTTTTCCTGTCGACCTGCTACATTTTAAATCTATTAAGCTACACCAGCCGCTGAGTGATACAGCATGACGCAGACCTGCCAGGATATCCACAGCAGTGATTCGATGCGAGTGTAGTGTAGAAAGATGCGCCGGATGGTCGGGCTGTGCAAACTTCTGTGGCTGTTCGGTGACCCACAGTGGCCCAGCATCCGAGCCCATAATCAGGCCCACAAACGCGCTTAAAGCCAACTGTGGGTAATGACCTAGTTGAGTTGAAGCAGTAAAGATTCGCTATGACAAGGAAGAGACTACTTTTCACATGCGAAAGTTGATGAGTTTTCCTGCAAGCTGTAAAAACTTATTTCTAAGGTTACCATTTATATTAATATAATGTTTTGCAAGGTATTTACAGCCCTTGAACTTTTTAACCATATGTTACATAACAATCAGAGACAGATTTTAATGTGGGCAAGGTGGCTCATCACTCAGGACAGCACAGTCTTGAACTTTTGTCAAGACTGTTCTGAATCACTAGAAAAAAATAACAGTTCATTTCACCTGACAAATATCCATTTACATATTTTGCATATCAATTGAGTGAATCACAGGTATAACATTTCTACAAATGGGTGATTTATTGCAACAGACTGCATGATGCCTGCATGTTGCTGCTGCAGACTGCTAGATTCAAGTGGCTACAAAAGTGCAACACTTTGCAAGACGTTCTGCTGTATTTTACCTAATTTACTGTGACTTTGTGCATTAGACTGACACATTCATTGTCTGTACCTGCAGTAAACGCAATTGAAAATCTGTGACAAAATTATTAATCTTCCATTCAACGTGACTGACGTTGAGCTATTTTGCACAGGAAAAACTGAAAGAAATTTCAGTCTTTAGTTGTGTAAAGCCGGTAATCTCCCAAAGGATTTAGTGGTATCAGAGCAGATTAATCCAAAATGCATCTGTCCAGATTTTTGTTTGGGAAAATGTTTGGAAACTTGTGTCAATTTTCTTCTGCTTACAATAACTTCTGTGCGAACTGCTTCGTGTTGGTCGGTCACAAACATTTGCTTGGGAGGGACGGCGAGCTGCTGTAGCAAAAGCATCATTTCATTCTGTTTGCACACACAAAATGTTTGAAAGCAGAGGACATAAAATAGCTGGAATGAGCTCTAAAATTTAATAACCTGTCAAATGACTTTGCCACACATTGATAGCAGTAATTGAGTTTTGATTCTCTAAAGAACGTGCCAATAAGATTGCGGTGCATTGCAAATAATCTGTAGCTGTGTGACTTAACTGGGGTCTCATTAAACTTTCTCATCATTCCCCCCCTTGCCCACTGTGTGCATAGGTGAGATGCTCTTTGCTGTGGATTTTCAAGTCAGCTCACGTCACCGTTGAAACTCTCTTCTCTTGTTTGAGGTCGCTGCTGTCGCTACACGGAGCTAAATTAAAAGTCAAACGTTTAAGACGGAATAATGCCTGAAAAGCTAAAAATGATCCCACATCTACGACGGAGGGAGCAACAATTATCCGTTCGCCTCTTCAAGTGCCCGGCTTCTGGCTAGAAATTATTAGTCTTTTGATGAGGTGAGCTGCATAATAAATAACATTCAAGCGTAAAATGCCAGCACTTTGAAGCCAGTATTTAGCAATAGCGATTGTTCCCAGCACAAAGAAAGTGAGTCTTTCTTGAATTTCATAAGGCATACAATGACAGTGGTGGCGTGCACTGTCAATCCCCAATGAGCCATAGTACATTTAATGGCAGCAGAAATGTGCTGACTTTACTGTGTGTGAAGATGACTGAGTGCGATATGAGGCAGCAGAGCCACCGAGGGCCTCCTTGATGCCATTATCATTCCACGGGCTCCTCGGAAAAGCTAACGCCATGCATCACAAAATGTCGCTGAATTGCCGGATGCCTCCTCACGCTGTAGTTCCCCATCGCCATGCAAACTGCCTTCCTTTCGTAATGTCTTCGAAGAATAATTTTATTAATGAATCAATGAGCATTCATTTAGTGCTAATGAATTGGGATTTCTTTGAATCTCCCTTCGGAAGCACCACATTATGAATCCTCACATTATGAATCCTCACATTATGAATCCCGGTATTCTCCTCGCGCCCCCCTCTCCCGTCTTGTGCTCTTTCCATTTCAGCCGCACGTGAGCGCGCTCTGCTCCTCTGCCTGAACTACGCTCGTCCATTCTGTGATGGGGAAAACGATATTTCCGCGTAGGAAACAAGCAGGCTGAAGTTTTGCTCAGGAGCCATCTTCACATACAGATCACACTTCCAAAGAGCTTCCTTTTCTTCCCACATAGCCTCTTTCTTACCTGCACACCTTCCCCCTGTTGAGCTCTGGCTACATAAATCCACACCCATTTCATTAGTTAAGTGTCTTACAGGAGGATACACTAGAATGCGAGACTGAGTGATGGCTTTAGACAAGACATAAAGCTATACTAGAGCACATACAGGGTCAGTTGTATATAAAAGCAAAACTGGAAGTTTACATACACTCTATAGCAAGAGATATACATTTTTTTATTGTCATTGTCTGACTTTAAATCAGCCTAAACTCATCCTGTTTTATGTCAGGTAGAATTAATAATAATAATTAAAAAAAAATGATGCTACTGCCTGGTAAGATAGTGCCAGTATTTTCCACAGCGAAATAACTCCTTTACAGCTGGAAAAAGACTAACTTTTAGAGACATGAGCTGAGGTCTGATGAAACTAAAGCTGAAGTGTCAGACCATAATGACCATTGTTTTCTAAGCTAGCAATGGGTAAATGCTCAATAATAAATGCCCTCTACTTGCACAGCACTTTATCAAGTCCAGAGGACTTCAAAGCGAGTTACGCTACATTCAGTCATTCCCACTGATGGCAGTAAGTTGCTACATCGTAGCCACAGCTGCCCTGGGGCGGTCTGACAGAATCGAGGCTGCTGTGCCTCGGGCCCTCTGATCACCACCAGCAGGCAAGGTGGGTTGAGAACTTCGCCTAAGGACACACCGAGACAGACGAAGCAGGGGGTTCGACTTGCAACAGGACAAACTCCTAGTAAACTTGAGTAAACACCATTCCATTCCAATTGTGAAGTACAGAAGTGGTAAGATCATGTTATGGGGCTGTTTTGCTGTAGGATAGATCACATGATGGGGAAAATGAGTGTCAGGAAATATTGGAGCCACATGTTGCAACGGCAACCAGGAAGTTGAAGCTCATGGCTAAATGGGACTTTCGAATGGACAATGACTCATAGCAAGCAGGCCATTGAGTTGCTATGTGGCTTACGGTCAACAGAGTCAATATTTTTGGAGTTTCTATCACAAAACTCAGATCAATAAAAAAAAAATTGGGGCAGAGCTGATAAGGTCTGTACAAACAAGATGGCCTGCAGACCAGTTGAACCCTTTCTGTCAGGAGGAATGGGTCAAATTTACAGCGAACTACTGCGAGAAATGTGCAGTATGTGTATACTTCTGTCTTCAGTCGTGGGTACAATACATTTTCAATCTTCTGGACTTTTAGAGTGCATTTTTAAATGATATTAGCTTCACAGTACCACCTCCCTTACAAAAGTATGTGATTACTGTTTTGATTTCTAGCAGTAGGACTTTCTTCTCGTCTTTCAAAGTGGAGCTTTGGACAATTTGTTGTTTAACAGTTTTATTTGACATTTGAGAAGAAATTGTTACTGGGGCAGAGAGTATACATCGTGGCGCTGCTGTGTACCCTGTAAAAATGATTTCGGCTATGCCTCCAGAGATACAAACAGGCAAAGACACACAGACTCAGCATATCTCTCAGCTCCCTGGGTTGGTTCATGCTAGACAATCATTCAGTTTTTCTCTCACTCAAAGAGCCATAAGTGACTTCTCAAAAGATAGCCGTTATCAGTGTTTGCGATGGCTTATAATGGCTTTAACACCAGACAGAGGAAGTAGAGTGAGGGGAGAGGAAGAAGGAGAAATGTGTTTTTGTTTAAGAGAGGATCACAGCTCTCATCTTTTGGTTTTCCTCTAAAATTGTCAGATGTATTTTCTGAAACAAATCGGCGCACATCACTCTGCACCATCTTGGGAGGTTGTTCAGGGAAAAATAGGCAGCATGTGGGGCTTTTGATAAACGCGTCATATGGGTTCAAAGCAACGCCTGACGACGTGAGTCATGAGAATGATTTACGCATTTTTTTTCCCATTTTGCCCCAATGACACGAATGCTTAGAAGAAATAAAAAAAGAAGGGAAAAAAGAGTTGTAAATATGATTACTTTTTCCCTCCATTTCCTTTGCAGTATCATGTAAGAAAATGGCACCACGGACTGTAAGCTGTAAACTATAAGCTATTCCAGCTCTCATCTTCTGTATCCCTCCATAAACAGTAAAAAAAGCTGCAGGCCAATAAAATCTATTTACCGATGCATGGGAACAGGCTGTTTTAATGAAGGAAAGGAGGAAATAAATCAGAAAAAGAGATGCAGAAAAAGGAAATTTGGCATGCCTCCCTGGAGGCTCAAGGGCAAAAGGCCGGGTTTAATCTGCTGCTGAACTGTTTCACGGCACTGCTGCTGTCAGATTTAACACAAATATTCTGCGATGGCACATGCGGCTCCTCATTGAGCTCTAAACGGACTGCTGAGGAGAACAGGGGGGGAGGCTGCTGAAAAAAACAACCTAGCCAAAAAAAAACAAAAAAAAAACACATAGGGCAGTATGTTTTGTTCAAGCCGATACATAATGTGTGAAATACAGATGACAGGGGAAATCTGTTTTGTCATAGTGTGACTGTGGAAAATAAATGCATCAATTCCTGTTTTGTGTATAGAGGCTGTCGGCCAAATTATTACAGTCAAGGCCCTCGGGTATCAGGGAGGGGAGAGCTGGCAGCGGTGGCTGTAGCTCATGTTGTCTCGCTAAATCTCTGGGTCAGCTCGTTCTTAAAGGAGGGCGTTGTAAATGATGCATTTTGGTCTAATTAAACGGTAACTCCCTCATGAAGCTGTTCAAACAAGCCGCAGATACGCAGACTGTGTTTAATAATTCTGATGCATTCTTCAACTTAACTACAAGCATGGGAGTCTAAAACATTTAACATGTCACTTAGTAGCTACAGAGTGCAATTTTATTCTTTGTGATCTTTCTGGATTTAGCAACAAATTTCTCCAAAACGACACTGGAGCCTTCAGAGCGTCACACGTTTGTTTTCTCTGACGCCTCGTTTTCAGTTTCATTTCCACTAGCATTAAACTCGGAGGCATGAAGAGAAATTATCAGCCCTCACATAACTATTAATTAGTTAATTGTGGAGAATCAACTTAATCAGTGTCACTTCAAGGCTAAACTCTCTAAGTGGAGGATCCGTTAAGAGGTTATAAGTTGCTAGTATCTTACTTCATGCAGATGAATCTTTCCATGGCTTCAGTGTGGAGATTAGTTTTCGACTAAACAATCAGAGGTAGGCAATAAATAAATAAATAAATAAATAAATCAGATCTTTGTTCTGTTAAAGCAACTTGAATATCAAAAATATCATAGCTTTTCACACATATGTGATCTATTTTAACTTCTGTTACATTTGCGGATTATTTTCACATTAGATTGGGGTGCGCAGCGAAACCTAATCCATTTAAAAACCAAAGAGCTTCTTATCCATACCAGGATAAAAAAAAAAAAAAAAAAGAAATGTTTTGTATGAACTGCTTTGACCCTTTTGCTATGGAAGTTGCTGTTACTTTTTAGAAATTCACTTTGGTCTAAACTTTGTTCTTAATAGCTGTTAGCTGGAAACCTAATCTCCATTGCTTTCTAGTGGTTAAGAATGGGATGCGTCAGCCGTAAAAACTAAGTTCTTTCTTGCCTTTTATAAAGCCCAAGGAAACTTAGATAACTGTTACAATAACATCTAATTTCCCTGTGGGGTTAATCCTTATAGAGATGTATTGCACTAACATAAATCCAATGTTCTGATCCCATTCTTAAACATCTTTATCCTTAAAATTTGGATTCATACAATCACAGATATTTGTGTTCAGACTATGGTACCTAAATATCTTCTTCTGAAGCAAGTAAAAAAAAAGGTATTTTTGTTGTTTCTTCTATTGCATAACAGCACGTGGTTGTTTTTGGTCTCTGACATTTGCGCAAGGCCAAATTTTTGAATAATGTTGAGTTATTTTGCATAGCTAAATGTCACACCCACTGCAATATGTCAGCAGAAGTCAGAACACCGAAGTCCTCCTTAGTTTATCCTGGCTTTGCAGAGGAAAATGGATCACTGGAGGCTCCTATTGCAAAAATATATTCAAGTCTAGGTTGTAAAGGCCATCACACAACATGACTTACACAGTGACGCTTGTAAACGACGGCCAACGTGTTCATCGGCATACATATTTGAATGCTCAGCTGAAATATGAAACATTCAGAGGCAGTGCTTTCCAACAAAAAGGAACTATTTGGAGCAAAACGGGGAAAACGAATGCGAGCAACTCTCGAAACGCTGCTGAAATGCCATCTCAAGTCCTCAAAGCTCATTAGTCTAAAAAGTCTTGGGGACAAACTTGAGTCAGAAGAGTTCATGCACAGTGAAGCTGGCTCTGGCACCAGTTTATTCAGCCTTTAATCTCTCTGGTGGGCCGTGTTTGTTCAAGGCTTAGCCCTTAAGATGCCAAGGCTGCATCAGTGTGGGATATGAGGAGCGACAGTGAGGGTAAAATGAAGCGAGAAAGAGCAGAAAAACAGACAGATGTAGTCAGTCTGCATTGAATCTCCCCATGTAATTTCTATTGCTGATCCCATTCGCCACGCTTTACTTATCTCCTCTCAACCAGCGCTCTTATTTCGCACAAAAATAAACAGCCAGATAAACAATGCACGCACTCCGTCTGCCTGTCGTGGCTCGCAGTCACACTGTCAAAGATTGCTGATCTGAAAAGGTTCTGACCTTTCTCTTGACGCAATTAGTTTAGACAAGGAAAACTTTACACAACGAGCCCAAGAAGTCGTCAGAATGAAGGATAATTTGGACGTCTTCAAACTTGAAAAGCGATACTCAGTCGGCCGCACAAAGCCGTTTATGCTCTCCAACTTATAAAAGACGCGGAGTCAAGCTCCCTGCGAATGGGAACTGCGTTCCGAAAATAGTTCCTTAAATGTAATCTTAAATTCAATGCAGCAGGATCACGGAGAACAAAAACGGTGTCGCAGACCATAGACACTCAACCAAAGAACCATGTTATTGGCTTAAACAGAGAAGCTGTAACCCTGCATCCTGGCACTCAATATCCAGCAGTGTGCTGGGAACGTCACGTGTTTCATTTGTTTAAGTGATTAATGAGCACTCGCATGCAGGATACGCTGCAGAGAAAATTGAGTGTCTCTGTTCTATCTATACAATCATCTCTTCCCCCTCTCCAAAACCCACTCTTGGATTTGTGAATTATGGCCTATGCCCAATTTTATGGATGGGTTATGTGCAATTACTACGGCGTACATGCTGTGCAGAGGCATATCTAGCCCATCCTGAAATCAGCACTGTACATGTGCATTTGAACGTGCGTCGCTCTTTTGAATCTAAGGGACATATGTTTGACTTCATCCACCCCACAGCGCCGGAGCTCGGCCGAGATCGCAATCTGCTTGTTCCACAGCAAATATTAACATTTCCAATCTGTTGTGTTACACTACAGCAAATAGAACCGACACAACCCAGAGAGTGTTAATAAATCATGATTATGAAGCACCATTGGCAGCGGTTTTCCCCAGCAGCCGGTGAATAAACTCCATCCCAGCTTTTGTCTGTGGGCCCGCCCTGCAGGATGATACGAGCCGTTAGGTAATTATACAGCAATTAGGATTCTGATAGAAGAAACAGCAGGTTGGTCCTCCCGCCTGGTGACAAATGATGAACAGGGGTATCTAATCAACTTTCCTTGATAGCTCTCCCCTTGACCCGAACTTATAGATTCGCGGCGAGCTCGCGCAGTTTGTTTACTTCCTGCTTAATTTCTTATAAGAAAGCCAGTGGGCTGTCAGAACATGACATGCAACTCTAATCGTCTATTTGAAAAAAAAAAAGGCTAATTTTAACTGGCTTCCTTTCCTCTGACAGGCAGCTTAAACTGTTCAACACAAGATACCAAAGGACATAAGGCATGTTTGATGCCTGACTCAGAGGACACCATGTTCCATATTCAACTCTCATTCGTCATTCACACAGCACTGAGGGCAGGCGAATATTCAAACATCCCAAAAAAACAATATGTGTGTGAACACGACAATAATTCCTTAGACTCTGTGATGAAGAATATGTTTTTCTCCAGTTCAAAACAGCAACAATGTGTATCCAGGGAACATTGGAAGCTAAAATACACTTTTTTTTAAACACAATTTTTATTTATATAGCACTTTTTTGTTGTTGTTTTTTTTAGCAACAGGGCAGTTCATATTGTTTATTCTATATAATAATATGACTACCTGTCCAACGATGTATTGGCTCCCCCTTTGCTGCCAACAGAACTCAGTAAAGTAAGTTGTGGAGTAAAGCAAATTGTGTGGGCACCACTAGACTTCTGAAAGTCTGTCATGGCATCTGGCAACATGTTTGCAGCAAATATTTCATGTTCTACATGGATCAGACCTATTTGTCCTGTGATTTTCAAAAACGACTAATGGGATTGGGAACGGGCGAGTTTGTCAACTCCTTAAACTAGTTCAACTCCTTAAGCTATTCCTTAATCACTTGCTTGTTTGCCGGGAACATTGTTCAGTTCAGTTCTACTCAAACTTACTTTATGAATCTTGAAGTGGAGCTGAATGTTGTTGAAACTCGATCAGTCAGACTTTCTTTAGAGTCACTGTAGTTTATAATGGGTGCTGGCAGGAGGATTCTCCTGCAGTGTTCTGTATTAAAGCCTTTGACTGTGTTGTGGTAAAACCGTCTACTCCAGCAGATGAAGAAAGAAAAAAATAAACTCTCTACAACAGGCGTATATATTGTTGCTGTCTGCGCTTCCAGGGGTCAGCATGCGCACAAGTAGTCTACAGCTCTGCACCCGTATGTGCTGAGGAATGCAAAGAACTAAGCGTTTTGACACCTGTCTATCAGAACAAGAATTCATGTCTTTAGTAAGTTCATCTACAGTAGCTTGTCTGTTACACGGGTCAGCCTTTGTTACCCACATGCATCCACAAAACTTGACTGCCTCCAGCTCTCTCCATTTAGCTCCTTGGAAAATTTTTTAAAAGATATTAACCCTAGATCAGGAATACCCCAGAGGAGCTGCGGCTTTAGAGACAAGCTCATCCAGTCATCTCCACATCCCAATAAAACTCACTCTAATCCATAAATTTGGGTGTTGCGGTGGCGCAGGGATAAAGCATGACACGCGTGTGGCGGCTCTAGCCCTCGACAGGTTCGAGGCCTGGCCAGATAACCGTTGCTACACTTCACACTCCTTTCTTATAACCCACTTTCCTGTCTGGTAGCTGCTATATAAAGGCCACTAGAGCAGAGAATACGTAAAAGAGAAAAATCTATACATTTTAAAAGCAAGGCCACTTGAACCGTGAGAACACAGAGTGTGTATCGCTGCCCAATAAATTCTACTCACTAAGAGGGGCCATGATAAAGAGATAAAGTCTCTTTTTCACTTCACCTGTCAGTGGTCATAATGTTATACCTGATTGTTGTGCAATTCAAAAGAAATCTCAAGCAAAGTTTGGTCTTTTTCCTGTTATCTTTACAGGTGTGGTCAGATGCTTACATGATTATTTAAGTCTGTATTTATAATTTGTCATAACTTGTAAAAAAAAAAGAAAAAGCAGTATGTTGTATTATCATTCATCCATCCATCCATTTTCTTTACACCCTTGTCCCTCAGTGGGGTCGGGATATTATCATCCAATGAAGGAAAAAAAGAAAGGTTCATACAAATTATCAAGACCCAAAATGACATTCATGCAGATTATAGGTTAATCCAAACATGAGTTTTATTTATTTATACATTTACTTCAAACATGATAGAAATATAATATCACACACATGAACCAGGAGTGCAAAAGGCACATATTTTTGTACAGCCATCATCTTAACATGCTCGAAAAGGAGTAGGAAGAAGTAACAAACTTATGAATTCCTACCTCATAAACTCATACAATATTTTCAGATTATTAAATCAAATAAAAGTTTTTTGAAAATAAACTGTCCCGTCCAATAATTTTACAAAATAACAGCACATAAGCATTTGGATTGCTGTTTCTTCCATTCATTTTCACTGTGTGACCTCAGCTTTTTTTTTTTTTTAGTCTCTTCTAAATTTTTTTAGACAGTTTATCCTTCACATTTGATTTTGCCAGGTTAATCAAAAACAAAAATGCTGTTGATTTTGTTAAAATTACCCTAACCTTCAAAACATCTAAATTACCGTTCATTCGCTCTGCTACCAGAAGAAAAAGAAATGAACCATTCAGATTTCCCACATTGTGAAATATAGTGCGAGTGCGAATCATTAAAATAGGGACACTGGTGAGTTCGGAAATGACTTAAGAGGTGAAAAATTGCACAGTCCGTTCTTACCAAATGTGACGGACAAAGTTTTCAGTGCCTCTGGATAACCAGACCAGACTGAACCAGACCAGAGTGGCTGCAACATCACATTGTGAGCCGACGTTACATCGAAACGTATGAAAACACACCATCTGCACACCGTGCCATCTACCTTTCATTTGTGAATCTCAGTTCTGTTCAGCACAGAAGTTCAGGATACAGGTAGAAGATGGCTAAAAAAAAGATCAGAAGCTGCTGCCACGAATGAAACCGTTGACAAAAAAACCAAAATATCAGACCTGACCAGCACGTGAGACATTATGCTCACCAATATGATGAAAACTACTACATACAAAAGTTTTTACTCGTCATGTTTATACAAGATGCAACTCTTCAGCCCTCATTTGAATGCATGTTGAATGAAATAGTCAGTCTCCAATACTCCTTCAGGTCTCTCAACCTTGCTCTTTGGCTGCTTGGTCATTAGTTTGCATGAAGGGTTTTAGGGAAGGCTTTCATTTTCATCTTGCTTGTGCAGCCCAACAATCCTGCCATGTTCAGACACTGGACGTTTTGAATTTTCCATCAGTCACATAAGCATCTGAATACCTGACTGTAAAATAACATGAAAGTCGGAGCAATGTTTATATTTTGAAATTATAGGTTCATGTTCTTTTGAGCTTTTAGCAAAAGATGTTTTTTGATTCCTGATTTTTCTTTTTGCAACTGGCTGCTGTACTAAAGCTAATTATAATCCATATTTCCTTTCTCTGTATTATGATTTTGATGAGAGTGTTTTCCAGTTGGGGTTTTCAACCCTAGTCCTGGATATCGACTGTCCTGCAGGTTTACATGCATACCTGGTCCAACACAGCTGAATCACATTATTGAGTTACCTCTTCAGCACGCCACCCACATTTGGCGAAGGCCTGCTATCGAGCTATTCATTTGATTCAGGTGTGTTGGATCAGGGTTGCATCTGAAACCTCCTGTGGTGGACCTCTGATATACGCCATAGTTCTGTGTTGCTTTCAGCTCATTTTTAAACCTGGCAAGTTCTGTTACAAAAATGATAAAAAGCTTTAATTTTAGTCTAATTAAACACAAAGAATACTGAAAGAACAATAAAATGTACTCAGATTTTATGTGTAAACTGCGCCAAGAACGTCCCATGAAACAGTTCTGACAACTCCATCTAGAGACGGTTCAGACAAAAACTGACAGTGAAAAAAACTGTAACACAAAGGAAATATGCCTTTCAAAGACGGGAAGACATAAAGGCTTTGGAAGCTTTTGAGAGCGCTGCACAGAAGGAAGCCAAGGACGCCCAAAACAAAGTCAAGGTGACTGGGGAGAACAGGTGCAGTCAAAAGGATGTAGAATACAGCAAGACACACATAGGTAGTCTGATGAACAGACACAATCAGAGTGTCTATGCGCGGAAGACGGAGAGAGAAAGAGACGGGAACATCGAGATCGAGAAGAGACAGAAGATACACAAGAAATCTGCAAGCAATTTAGACGTCATTAGCCAAGAGGCGGCTAACAAGTCTAATTAGGGGAGAGTCAGGCAGCCAGTGATACCAGACTTGCTTCCAGACCTCCGTCGTATTAAACCTGCACACAGGGCCACACGCAAGACACAGTCCCTCCGCCAGAGCCGTGCAACATCCCTTAACTGGGTCAGATCTCTGAGACTTTAAGCAGGAGGGCAGAAGGGGGGCGGGGGGTGAGATGGCTATGAGGAGAAGTGGAAGATTGAGGGAAGATAAAAGCTGGAGGGTGAGACCTCGGAAAGGGTGGTTGTCTGCTCAAATGAGATGGAGAGAGCCGTTTGGGGCAGAAAGAGTGATAAAGCGAGGGAACGGAAAGATGTACAGATGTATAAATAACCGTGCGGAGGTTGGCTTGTTTACAAAGCCAACAGCTGTTGTTTTACTTCTGTCATTTACGGGGCATCGCATTTAGGGGTGAAAAAGAGAGACACCACTGCTGCTGATATTATCGCCTATAAACATGCCAGGTACGTAAAAAACCCAGTTTCCTAGTGCTTCTGTTGTCCTCGTGGAGATTAGCATGTGTGAAATCAGATTATTGCTGTACTGCTGTAGCTTTTCAGCTCCCAATTTGAGTGATAGCTCGCACAAGCTCCTGGGGGACGACTGAGTTACATTTCTTTAAAGCGATGATGCCCGACTGTCAGTCAGAGAAATGCATTAGTAAAACAGTTTGCTTGCTTTCTTCCCACTCACTCTAAGCAGCAGAGAAATAAAATCTTGCATTAGCGTGACGATCCGCCATCTCATGTAACAGTTTAAAAAAAAAAAAAAGGTTTCATCTTGTACCTAACTTAGATCAGCATTTAAAAAAAAAAAAAAAAAAAATGCACCGCTCTCCTCTGTTTCATGAAGCCACAAAGCCATATTGAGCACCGACTTTTGATCGTTTGGGCTTTGGATTCGGCCTGTAAAAGAGCTTGTTTTCGTCCAGGCTCCAGTAAGTTGCAAAGCCATCTAAAGTTAAAGAGAAAAGTTGACGCTACGGCTCCCATCGAATATAACGGTTTCTGAAAACACACAGAAGTGCTGGTTCTGATTTACTTTTCCTCTCAAAAGACCACTTCAGGGGTGGTATAGAGAATTGAAGTGGCAGATCACAAACAAAAAGGCAGAAGCTAATGCTGTGAAAGCTCATATATTCTGACTTTTACGTCCTCGCGGGATGCCGGCTCCAAAATATGCTGAATTGTGTGTCTTAAATAATCCATCTTGTGTGTGTGTGTGTGTGTGTGATGTTGCAAAGCACACCGCGGATATGGGTGATGCGATGAAAATGCAACACCATGTTCTTCATCTTTTCATTTTATTACATTGAGGGACAGACCTCTGATGTTAAGAGTCTATATTGATTAAGTTATCAGTTTCAATGTTATTTAGAGCTGAAGTGTCCAGGCTAGCTCCAGCTTGATGGAGGGAAAAATCTGTCACATTACCACAATTAACATTTTTTTTATTATTATTATTGTTTGAAAAGTGACTTGTTTTCAATATATCCAAGACATTACTCTGTAGAACTTCCTTTTTTACTGCAGTTTCCAGTTACAAGTCTTTTGTGATACGTCTCACCCAGATTTGCACATCTGGCTCTGTCAGATTGGATTTAGTTCGTCTGTAAACATCAGGTTTCTGACAGCATTTAGATCTGAACTCTGGTGATGCGCTCTGGGTTTATGTGCAGTGTTAGTTGTCAGTCATGCACAGTGTGAGCCCCCCCAAAATCAATCAAACACCTACATCAGTAGCAGAACACAAGGTGTTCCAAGAAAACATTGGTGGGTGGGATCACTGTTGGTTTTGCACAAAATAAGTGCAAGCCAGAGAAATTGCAACACACCGTTACAAATTCACCAAAAACTAAGTCCATCAAAAGTTCTCTAAAATGAAGATTTTCGTTTTCGATGTGGGTTTTGCTGCATTGAAAGCCGGCATTATTCGTACCATTATGGTGAAAACCCTTCTGATTTCTACATAATGCAGCCACTGCAAAAAGTAAGTAAATAAAAAAGAAACAGTCTGCCACAGACACTGTAGCTGTTGCCTAAAACCTCTATCCATTGACAGCTCAGAGTAAGAGGAAACAATCGTTCCTTTTTATTTTCCCCATTTGTGTCTGCTTTGTTTGTGACCATTTTAAAAAATATAAACAAGTGTTAAAGATTCTTACACTTTTTGAACTTAAAATGAACATGCACCATTTGCTTCGTGAGTGAGGTTAAGATTAAGTGTGACATTTCGGGATATTCCTTGGTGATAATGTTAGTGGACATGGGCCATGCTGGCTAAGCAGTGTAAATAAACTAATGTAAACACATCACCCGGTGGAAAACTTAATGTGTGGACTCATTTGTAAATCAGGGTTTGCTGAAAAGTCCTTTACTTGGTGAAGGTGTACACCATCAAAACTCCACTCTCTGGAACCTATTGGAGTTTCATAGCCTAAGCTGTGCTTCCCTAAGCCTACTAAAAACATATTCACCCATTGACTTCAGACAATATTCAGCTGTTTTTTGGGCTGTGGAGCCCTGCTCACACTCATCGACAGCATCGCATTATATCAAAACGGTTCTGGAACGGGCTCATGATTTTAATACTTTAGACGTTCTGTGAGGCCTTCCTCTTTCCGCTGGAGGCACCGAAACAGAAAGATTGCTGATTGGTTGTCAGCGAAGCGGTGGCAGAGTGAGGATGCTGTCATTAAATTTTGAGAAATTTATCAACTGAAAACATAAACTGTGTAGTGAACAGATGGTCAGAGACAAAACATGAAGCCAGTGAGGAAGATCATTGCTAAGCAACACCTTTGGTCAATGACAGCTTCATCTTTTATAATGACCTTCATCACTTTGCAATTACAGCATAAACCTACCATTTGCACAAACGGTTTTCCCTGCGCTATTACTGATAAAGCAGCTTGCAATGCAATACATTAAAGGCAGTGGTTATGTTACAACATGACCACTGCCTTTAATGTACTGCATTGGGATTTTATGTGATAGATTAAAACAAACTTACGCAAAATCGGAAAGTGGGAAAGAAATTATAGTTTTCAGTTTTTTAAATTAATCAACCTCTGAAAATGTGCTTTAACATGTAATTATGTGAACCCCGAAGGCCAACTATAAGGCCTTGCAGTCGCTATTGGACTCAGGTTTGAACTTTGACTCTTCCATTTCTTTTCACAGGAGTATGTTTAAACATAAGTACTGCAGCCTTGCTGTTTTGTTAAGGGTTGCTGTTCTGCTTGAAGAAAAACTTCCATCCAGATCTCAAGTATTTCTCCGGAATCGGAAATGTTTTTGTCTACCGTTGCTCTGCTAAGAGAAATAAAAACAAAGCCTGTTGCCATGCGACATGTTTTGCAATGTATTTTATGCTACTCCATGTATTACAATGTTCCAATTCACTTTAGGTTATGTTGTACAGCTTTACGGTAATGACTCTCCATATTCACTTTGAAATTTCAGCTGACAAGGTAAGAGTTGAGGATTTAGATGTAATTTCCTCTGGGTGTCCAGTCGTTTCTTGATCTCTAGACATCCATTCAAATCACCAATTAAATTCCAGGGGGGAAAAAAAAATAAAATAATTGCTCAAAAGCACGGATGAAAATCTGCTTTGCCAGCTTTTTCGTCAAAGTTCCATCGGGTTTGTGCTTCCTGCCGCTGCAGATGGTTTTTGTCCTGTAAACTCATGCAACAAGCACCAGAAATGCAGGACAAAGCAAAGTGTCAACTGTGTGACAGCGGTTGCTCGGTCAAATTGTTGAATAATAATTTTTCTAGTGATGCTTCTGAGGCTGGACGAGCTGCTGAGCATGGCGTCCCCTCCAATTTTACCAACAGAACCGAGCTGCTTTTTCTATCAAATTCAGTTTGTGAAGAGGAGCGGATTTCATCCAAAGGTTGTGCAGCGCTCATTTAATGGTTGTCTAGATATTAACATACCTAGACATGATAGTAAAAGGTAAAAATCAAGACGATATTGTGTGAAATGTCGCCACAGTTTGTCAGAGGCATAAAGCAACATGCACTGATAAATGAGAAACGTGTAAGACGGTCTTATTTTGTCAACATTACTTCTTTAGTTCACATCTAAATAGTGTTTCTTTTCATTTAGGACTCATGATGCTTCAGGTTCGTCATAAAATTTAGGTGAAAAAAAAAAAAAAAAAAAAACTAAACAAATTCGGCACCAGAATTACAATAAATTAGCTATGTTCATACACAATATATGAAATATATTGCTTTAATGGTTCGGTGAGCATTTCTAAACATAAAAATCGACTTTTCACCTGTTTCTGGATGACATGTTCCATGCTGGTGGCAGCGGCACGGCACGCATGTGGAGAAAGGCCCTCTGCCGGGGTCTTCTCTGGTGAATCCCGGGGCGCACCGCTCGCAAAACTCGCCCGCAAAGCCTCGAGGACATGAGCAAGCTTCCACCCACGGAGCGGGAGCACTGGCTGGACTGAAGGAGCTGGAAGCGGAGGTCAGGGTTACCCCCGCAAGCTGTGATGTGTCTGGAGAGGGAGGAGGAGGAAAGTGGGTTGGGATTAGTCATAAACAAATGCCCGTTGCATTGGTAGCTGTAACTGGTAAGTAAATTAATAATTGTTTTTTTTTTCAGAAGGACAATCAAGTTTGCGCAGTACGTGCCTCTATGTGGGATTCTGTTTGAAACGCTAAGCCCATGTTTCCGCATTGTGTCACGTTGTGTTTATTAGGATTTTATGTGACAAGCTAATCCAAAGATAATTTAGAAGTGTGAGGAAAAATTGCACATTGTTTTTCAAAAATGTGCTTAAACAAAGAAACTAATGGTGTGCCGGTTACTTTTTATAAAACAAACGCTACCAATTGCCTTCAATTGTTGCCTAATTACTAATTTGCAAACATGTGTAATTTTTCTCCCACTTCATAATTATGCACCGCTTTGTTTTTTGTTAGTTCCTTCTTAGAGCAGTTCTTCCATTTCCTCAATCCGTGTTGTTCACACACAAAAATATGCAGGAAAAAAAAAACAAAAAAAAAACAGATTCATCCTCCCACATGTAACTGGACGCCACACCTAATTCTCTCTCCAGCGCAAGCACACATATGCCTGCGTGAGCCCACACACATAAAGTCATTTAGTTGATCTTTGATGCAAATGGGGGAAAAAAAAAAAAAGGTGCTTCAGCAGAGAGTGACATGAGAAAAAAGAGACGGGAGACCATGTGGAGGAATGTCAAACATGGAGGTCTCTCTGGAGGTTTCGACATCCCTCTCTCTCCTCTCATGAATAGTGATGGGGGCAGGCCGTCCCGCACTGAAACCAGCGCAACCCCGCTTTGGTCTCGGAGTAGCAGCCACAAAATTACTTTTGGTCCTCTCGTCTCCGTTTCTGCGTTTCCTCTCCCCATCGGCGTTATTAAACACATAACTGGATGGTCTACGTAGACAGATATCAAGCACGAATGAGATGCAGCATAATGATCAGTGAGAGGTGAGAAATGTGCGAGTGCTGGAGTAGGAGGACGGACCCGGGATTTTAACAAGCCGCGATCCCGCCGCTCTTTCAACGGTGATGAAACCCACTTCATTTGCACCTCAGAGGGATAACAAGTACGCGAGCCTGTCCTCCTCCCAATCCCCCGATGTGCCTTAGCCTTCACCCTCTGCTCTCCACTCGCTCCCCATGTCTCTTAGCTCATTCAGCACCGGGGATATCTGCAATTAAAACAGTTGTCAGGCACCAAAGTCTATATTTTATGTGAATTGAAAGCTTGTCATTTGTAGTCGCGCTGCGCCGGTTTGTCACCATCAATCCGTTATTTCAAAGAAGCCTTGTCAAAGCTGTCAGGATTTTTACTTGACATTAAAAGGCTCGCTGCAACCTGGCGGACTGTTAAGGTTACCTGAACGTTAAGCCATTAAACCAGTGATTTCTCTTAAACATTCAATATAGCCACATGCTGATAGGGCCTTACTTTAGTGATAGAGAATATAAAGCGACTGAGAGATTTCTGTTTTAGGACAAGCCGCTTTTTTCCCCCCCCTTTTTTGTCGAGAGAATTTCAAAAAGCCAAATCTGACTGGAGATTTCAAGTCTCTCCTCAAAGCCTGTGGCAACGAGACATATTTGGGACTGCTTAAGAATGACTAAGACAAATCAATATCCAAGTTTTTCCCCACTGTACAGCACAAGAGAGACGGCAAACAGTTTTATGGAATATGCATGGCTTGTGACTCTGTTTGTTTGTGCACAAACTTCTGCAGCACTGTTTGTATGCGTGTAGGAAGTACGCAGGAGTGGGTGTTGTGATGCCTGCTTGGAACAACCAATTAAAATGGTGCAAGTAAGTGTGAGCGAGCTGGTAGTTTGGGCCAGCTGTTCTTTTCTTCTTGCTGCTCTAATCCGCCACAGCGTCTCTTAGATCCTGCTTGTTCATTGCAACGCACTATCAGAAAGACGCGTCACGTCGAGAGGAAAAAAAAAAAAGGAGATGGATGTCAAGAACATGTGATAAAGGAGTGGATAATACGTTTCTTGCTTTTCCGGAAAGGCAGGTATTTCAAAGCCAAGCTGCTCTCTGAGGACAGTGGCGACGTCATGGAAGCTCCCTTTGGTGTTACATCTGTATTTGTTCTACATTTCTTTTTCCAAACAGAAAAATGCAGAAGTGTCATAATCGTAGTCAGTTTGTTGCCACATATTCAGACTCCTCCAGCATGTCTTCTTTTTTGTTTTTTAATGTCTTATTGGTGTTTGCACGTGTCGCTATTTGCTCTACACAGCGAGTAGCCCTTCCTGATGCTACACCATTTCCAACAGGTTTCTCAGCTTTTCTTGACTACTTGTGTTTGCATTAAAGACGTTTTGAAACACACTATACATGCAGGCAGTATTGTCAGCAAAAAAGTAGTGTGTTGCCAAAAAAGCAGTGTGCTGAGAGAAAGAAGTGGAAGAAAGATAAAACACCATAACAATCAAACAATGCAGGCCTTTCCTGCAGAGAAATTTAGCAGAAGGTCAAGGCGTCCGTGAGTGCAGTCTACCGTCAGAATCAAAAGGCACGTAGAAACTGGGAGAAAGTATTGGCAGGAAGTCCGGTATCAGACGGAAAGCCACAAGAGTGTCTGAAGAAAAACTTCTGTGCATCAACAACTGAGGAGAATCAAAGAAATACAGCTCCAGGCACTCTTGAGTCGTGGCAGCGTTCTCTCAGTTTGAACTGTAAAGAGACGGCCTCAAGCTGCAGTGAGAAACTCATTGCTAAGATATCAGAAAGAAAAAAAAATGATATGCTTGACTGGGCGATGAAGCATCACCACTGCACCACTTAAGATTGATTGTTGCGATGGATCCAGCATCGGTGACCAGACCAGAGTAAAAGGCACCCTGAACCAACTTGGCTACTTTTGCTCTCTGTTCCTTCTGTTGTATGTCAGCAAATATAAGTTAAAGTTATACCAGATGTACCATGGGGGGGAGGGGGGGGCAAGAAAATTGTTGTTAGTTTGAAATCATGGACCAACCAGAAAACTCAACCAGAGTTAAAACCTGGTGAGTTGGTTAGTGATGATTGGACATGAGAGTGAAAGCGAAGCAACCTACAAGTGACAGACATTAACAGGAACTTTTGCAACATAGTTTGTCAAATATTTGACATTCATTGTAGAAAAAAAACACCACAAGTCTGTTCAGCTGTCAGCGACTAATTTGATGAGTCAAACATTTGAAAACATTTTACTTTATAAAATGAGTTTTTCCATTTGTGCTATGTTTTTATTTCAGGTTTTGGTTTTGGACCCAATGATACGACTCAAAAGACAATCATTCCTGATGTGCGTTAAACTTCTGAATATGAAGAAAGTTAAAAAAATAATAATTATCGACAAGTATTCTAGCAGTTAGCAAATAAAAATAATTTTGGTCATCCTAACTGACCTAAAAGACATTTGGTTTGATTTAACTTTAGACAACAACAAAAAGCGTCTCTTTATTCAGTAAACATAAATATCTGGTCTAAACTATAACTCACTAAGTTATTGTGTATAATAAAGTGATCTTACGACCCTTAGAAACAGAAATGCCCACTTACAGTTGTGTCCCCCAGCATTGCTGATTTTCAGAGCCGTCAGGTTGTGAAGGAGGCGCTGGAACTCGAAGGCAGACAGATGAGGCCTGAACCTCGCCTCGTATTCATGGAGCCTGTGGAACGAGCAGACAGGCGACATCGGTTACTGTATATTTGTACAACACATGCATAAGCTGTGATTAAACACCTGAACGGATGCACAGTAGCAGCACAGTCGTAGCACACAACGGAGGCAATTTGCATTGCACGTTTCATTTATCGCTTTCACAACGACACGGATAGAAAATTCTCAGCTATCTCTAGGAGATTCTCTTTGTTTCAGCTATGTGCTATATAAAGCACAACTAGCAGATGTACAGGGAGCACCAGCAAAAAAAATGTAAATGTGCTGACTACAACATATATTCAGGGTCTTGATCACTGAGCTTTGCCATCTGCTGAAAGATGTTCTGCAAAGCCCAGCAGCACAGCTGACATCTGCCTGTTTTACTCCCCGAGTCTTGCATCAGTTCCATCTCGATGACAGGTGCTGCATCAGCTCCTCAGAGCTGATCTCAAAATGTAAAAAAAAATAAAAAAACAACAACTCTCATTTATTTTCCATAGCTATAAGAAAGCAAACCTGTCTATTTTAAGCCATTTGTTTGCTAAATCTGAGGATACCTTAAAAAAAATGGTTAGTATCGTGTTACTAGTTTCTATAATTCCATTATTAGTTTCAAAGTGATGAGTAAAGTAAAGGAACACTACTGCAACAAAAAGTAATTAGACTATTGCATTAGGAAATTGTTTTTTTTTTTTTAGTTGTGAACGTCGTATGACAGCCAGGTATGATCAGTGGTAACTAGATCAACACTAGATAACACCGAGCGTGGGAAAGAGCCGAGTTAATGCTTGGAAGTACGTCATAGGCATGTCTGCATTTATTCAGCGCAGCTACTCACAGTGGGTAGCGCATGGAGAAATTTGACTCCACTAAGAGCCTCAATATTTTGTAAAAATATTACTCAAGTAAGAGCAGTAAAACTATTCCTACGTTTTCTTAAAAAGTTACTCGTGTAAATGTGACTCGTTATCCAAGTTTTAGAGTGAGTAACAAGCAAAAACAGAACTGTAAGTGTGCACTGCGGATATCTTTTTTTAATGTAAAATATTTAAATAAAGCACAGCGTGTGACTGAGGCTTGATGTAAATTTTCACACTTAAAAGCTCTCACCGCTAATTCACAGACATTTGAGTGATGTAAAATGAGAAACAGATTTCCGTGTTAAATTTCTTAAGTGGCAACAGCTTATGGAAATAATCTAAAGACATGTGCAAAATAACTTGATTTACATGCTTTTGTATTTTTTTTTTTAAATCCACTGTAATTGTAGCTTTTACCACTTTGAGTCCAAAGTATTTGCTGCAGAACACAAACCGCATGAAACAAAAAAAGCAGACTGAAATCGAAAACAAGAACCGTGCAAATGAAGACAAGAAAAGAGTTAAAACTTCATCAGCCAAGAATTTTATGTTGGTTTAAATGGCCTCCGTTTCATTTGGTCAGTTGATCTCAGCAAGACGGCACTTCATTTTCAAAATGCTTTATTTTGTGCATGGCCTCGTTCTCATCACTTGTAGTTACAGCACACGTGTGTGTGTGTGTGTGTATGCGTGTGTGTGTGTGTAGGTGTGTTTGTGTGTGTGTTTGGCTGTCCACAGTCTCTTGATGTGGCCGGTCGTCGTTCCTTACCCTGACGTGTAGGGACAGTAATAAAGAGAGGCAATTACAAACTGGGCCTCAAAGCCACGGTAATGGAGCTGGGCAGGCAGTGATAAGCAGAGTGCGCATGAAAGTGAACAAACTCCCGATGATGCTTTCCCCTATGGAGTGTCACTGTCCCTTTTAATCAGCGGCGAGGCGAGCACAGAGAGCCAAACGGTAATTGAGGCAGTTCTACAGAGGATCATAAGCAGAAAAAAATAAATAAATAAAAACAAAGATGGAAGCAGACACAGAAACCCCCTCAGAAGCATCCGGAGGACGATGTCAGACCGAGATGCGAGTGAGAAACCATAAGATCCGAAACACAAACACGTCGATGACTGTGGAGTGAAAACGCCTTCATATTTGCATAAATATACCACTGGTGTGAAAACGATGACAGCAAAGAAAGGACTCCATTTCATTTGCACTGATGATCGCTGTTAAACTTTAAACAATTGGAACATGAGGCAAAAATGTTATAAATAATAAATAAGTAAAACTCTTCACTCACTCATTCGCTATATCTAGATTTGTGATGCGTGTTTTTGAATTTCCAGCACCACCAGCCAACAGCCAGTGGTAATTCATAGACATGCACCAAGTATTTGCTGCAACATGCCACATAAATAATGATCACCAGGATAAAACTGAATACATGGTTAAATCTGAAGTAATGGACTGCATGATTTTCATCCTTTTGGCTGGAAACCTGTTGTGATTAACATCATTTGTCTTCATAAAGTCGATCCTTTTATTTATTTATTTATTTTGCTTTGTATTCTATCCACACACTCAAACATGAATTGCAGCTGTAACTGGACCACAGCCTTAGGTGTCCAATAAGAACATTATCCATAATGAGATAATATTTCAAATGATCTTTGGCTGTAAAGTGGCAGATTATCACATGCACAAATAATCCAGAAGCGTCCACTTGCAGGTATTGAGGTACTTTACGTTACTGTTGCATCTTACTGTGGAGTGTACCACAATAATTTAATGAAGCACCAAAATAAACTGTACCGATTCATTTACTAAAATGCATTAGCATTTTATGATCTATTAATATGTGGTAGATAATGTTATCCATCAGTAAAACAGAAAGCAACAAAAAGCACTCATTTTTATTGCCAGCATGTTCTCCTTTTCTATGAAATATACATATTTATGATTTCCTGGATTTGACTGAAATCCATTTTATCCAAGACATTTTCACGATCAGTCAAGAAAAATGAATATTTTTGGTAGTTTCTATGAAATTATGAAACGGTAAACAAAATATTTAATATTCTCTTTACTTGGAAAAGCTGTGCTCCAAACACCAAAGACTTTAGGTTTCACTATATCCAAAATAAATATGCTTTTTAATGCTGTCTTGTAGATTTCCTGTGATTTTTGTTAATGCGTTTCCTCATCTTGGAAGAATATACACTTCCCCCTCGCCTTTTGTAAGCATTTTTGTTTATGTTTTGTTAATATTGCCAAACCTAATCCTTAATCAGATTTGTAGATTTTGAAAAAAAATAACTAGCCACGATGAAGTTCCTTCTCTGCTTCATGGACTCCGATTCCTGCTGCAAAGAGGCTTGCGGTTCTCATAGATATCTATAAACGTAATTTCCTGAAAGCCCTTTGGAATCTACAACAGCAAAGAGCTGATTAGTACCGACTTAATAAAGCAGTTTGTAAAGAATAGGCTTATTTTTTCCAGCCGCTTCAGGCGCAGACGTATATTTATATGCTACGAACGTGCACTCGCGCTACCAGAAAGGCAATAAAAACTCCCATACCCACTCAATTCAAGTGAAGAGAAAATGAACAAAGAACATGAGAGAGAGATGAGTGGATACTACATTTTAAAAAACAACATTCACCTCCTCCTCTCATCAATTCACCTCACATGATTCCCTGAGCATCCATATATTCCTCAGCCATCTGATTCTAAAATGATCTCTGCATCAGGTGGGAACACAAAGCCACTTTACAGGTTATCACATTTGCCATCCATGAATGCAGATGCTGCCAGTCAGGAGAGAGATGAGGAGTGTTTGTGTGCGTGTGTGTGTGTGTGTGTGTGTGTGTGTGTGTGTGTGTTTGTGTGTGCTCAAACTCATGTTTATTTATGCCTCCCTCCTCATGCTTTTTATCAAAACACTAAGAAACACATATTTCCATTTTCAAAACATGATTAATTTTAATGCCTGTGTTCCATCTGATTTCAGGGAATCAAAAATGCCAGAAAAAAAAATAAAAAAAAAATTCTCAAATAAATAAACAAACCTGTGCATGACACGGAAAAAAAAAAGGGAAATTAGGAAAATACAACAACAAAACTGTGCGTCATCGTGGTGGTAAACGAAAAGCTGCATGTGAAGATGAGCAGCAACTTTCTTGGGAAAAGTTTAATGGCATGCTGTCTTGACGCTTTGGGTGAATTTCAGAGGGAGAGGCAGTGTGTTCCTTTAGCCAGGGCTCTGGGAGGAGAGGGAGCAGTCATTACTGGTGCAAAGACACCACACTGAGGCTAGGAAATATTGGAAGTGACATAAAGTCTAACTGGGATCCCCTGGAGAAACTGGGTCCCTCTGATGGCTGAAGAAACTGTATGTCTTTTTAGGTTTGAGGTCTTTCGCTGAAGCTTTTTCCCCACTGCTTCTAAATACTGTATAATTACACACACCAACCAAACAGCAGGTAAATCAAGAGGCATACTCTGATGATTTGTAGGGCCATGTAAAAGAAAATCTATCACTTTAAAGAACGTTGTGTTAAAAAACGATCAAGGATAGCGGGCAATATTAAAACCACAAACCTATTAGTAGCAGAATATTGCTAAAAAATGAAAACATGGCGATAAATGTGCAAAATGGAGAAGAATTAGTAACATATTAACTGTATGTCAATTCTGCTTCCCACTAACTGTGTGAGTTCTCAGTTTCACAGCATTAGGGATTGACAAAACAGTATTTCTCATCAATGGAATAAGTGATTTCGTAAGACTAATTTATCTGAACTGATTATGAATAATTGATTATGAACTACCAATGCACCCTGCCGTGCCGTGCAAAAGTAATTTCTTCATATTTTGATACAACAAGCTGTAATGCATTCTTTTGGAACTTAACCAACACAAAGTCGTGCATGGTAAGAAAGTAGTTGGAAAAAATGCTAATGGTTTTCAAATGTGTTGGCAAATAACAGAAATATGTTTGGTGCATCTTTACTCTGGGCAACAAGCCACTTTTAGATGTCCAATGAATTAAAGCTGAGGTTCTGTGAAAGGCTTTGAACAAGGAGAGAGTATCTCATAAACGCAAAACTTATCAAGTGATGACCATTCACTTAAACTGACAAGCTGGGCATGGACATATATATATATATATATATATATTTTTTTTTTTTTTTTTTTTTTTTTAAAAAAAAATTAAAAAAAAATTTT